>NC_092240.1:30305042-30442542 GCF_036320965.1 Panulirus ornatus
ATAGGGGGAGGGAGCAGGGGGACGGAAATCCTTCCCCCTCTGTACTAATACACTCAAAGACACGAAAGGAGAGGGAAAAAAAAGGGAGTTTCTTTTTAAGTCCTTTCGTCTATTCCTGACTTTACTTCGTTAACGCGGAAAACAGAAAAAAGGTATGAAAAATTTTTATATATATATATATATATATATATATATATATATATATATATATATATATATTCCTAAAGAACCCTTCTTCAGAAGCTCCTGCAACTACAAGATTGCTCAACAGTCAGTAGCAGGTAAAGGATGGACTCCTTTGAAGTGAGTTCTTCGACAAGATGGTACGCAGATGATACATCCCCGCCAAAGATATATTCCTATGAGTCCACGGGGAAAATGAAACACGATAATTTCCCAAGTGCACTTTCGTGTAATAATCACATCATCAAGGGAGACACAAGAGAGCAATATAAGTCAGGTGATATAGAAACACGATAAGTTCACAAGTGCACTTTCGTGTAATAATCACATCATCAGGGGAGACACAAGAGAGAAATATAAGTCAGTTGATATGCAACGAAGAGACGTGGCTGGGACGCCATTTGGTAAACATGCGATTATCCCCGTGGACTCATAGGAATATACTTGATCACGCGCAAAATTAAGATCCTTTCCAATATATATATATATATATATATATATATATATATATATATATATATATATATATATATATATATATATATATATATGAGAGAGAGAGAGAGAGAGAGAGAGAGAGAGAGAGAGAGAGAGAGAGAGAGAGAGAGAGAGAGCATTATGGAGGGAGGGCAAGAGAGGTCGAGAGGCGCAGTTCGGGTAGCAGAAGAACGTGTCAACGCAAACACACTCCCCAATCCCACCCACCAGCTCCTCAAAAAAAAAAAGTAACACAATAGGAACCATCATATATGACCTATCACACCTTCCGACAATCTTCCACCTCAGAGAGTCAAAGCTTGAACTTTCTGCACTTCCACTTGAGTTACAAAATGATAAAAGCTGGAGAGGGTAAGCTGAATTGGTGTGGACAAATGGAGAGGAGCGGTTGACAAAGAGGATACATGGGTCTGAGGTGGAAGGGACAAGGAGTAGGGGAAGACCAAATCAGAGATGGATAGATGGAGTGAAAAACATTTTTAGCGATCGGGGCCTAAACATGCAGGAGGGTGAAAGGCGTGCACGGAATAGAATGAATTTGAGCGACATAGTAAACAGAGGGTGACGTTTTGTCAATGGACTGAATCAAGGAATATGAAGCAGTCGGTTAAACCACGGAAAGGTCTGCGGGGCATGACTCTGGGTAGGAGGCTGTAGTTTCGGTGCACAACACATGACAACCAGAGGACCAATATCTGTTCTTGGCGCTTCTCGCTAACGCGGGAAACCACGAACAAGTATGTAATAATAATGATGATAATAATAATAATAATAATAATAATAATAATAATAATAATAATAATAATAATACTGATAATAAAGCCAGCTTGGTCGACCACCGCCTGGGCTCAGCCCGGGCTATGGGGGTGAAGACCCCGAAGACTCCACAAGGTATCCTCGAAGGCAAGGGCTGCCACCGTCTGGTAGTTGCCCAAACCTCACCTTTCACTGTCTTCCGAGGACTTGTCTACCTCCTCCCCGCCTCTTGTCTTCATAACACGTCCCCGTACCATGTCCGCACGGCTGCCCCATTACCTCATGTCACTTCAAAGTCTCAGTGGCAGGTCCCCAGATATCTTAAATGCGGGAACCCACATGACGTCTTCTTTGCAGGTCCCAGCCTCATTATCATGTTCTCATGGCACATCCCCGGCCCGTCTTCAGATCACGTAACTTAGAATTCATCTTCATCATGATGGCTGGTCCCTTCTCTATGTCACACCGACAGACCCCCTACCCCACATCCTCGGATATATCTACGCATCAAGTAACTGATGAAAGGCCTCGCGGACCAAGTGCTGGAAGCAGGTGGCCATCCCACGTCCTGGTGACGGGTCCTCCGGTCTTGGTGACAGGTCTGGGGGCAGGACTTGGTGAAAGGGCCCCGACCCACACCTCAGGGGCGTGTCGGCCGTCCCATGGTCTGGTGGCAGGTCTTCGCCCCATTTCCTGGTATCTAGTCCCCGGGGGCCCCGCCCCGTGTAGCAGAGAGATGGTGCATGCCGCTTGACACGAGGAGGGAGCCAGGACGGAGACGGAGCTTAAGCCTCGGGACCACCTCCAGTGTGGGTAATCAATGAGTTGTTTACCTTGGCGTCCGCCCTTACACACTGCACTGACGGGAGACACGCCACAAAAACCGCCCAGCTCCCTCGCCTCTCCACGCTCGCACTGATTCCCAGACCCGCGAGTCAATGTCACTGAGTCTTGCTTCTTCCCCATCCATTGTTTGTGGTTAATTATAATGACAGTGTTAACGGTGCTAACTCTGGCCGTGTCTTATCCCTGCAAAGCAATAATTCAACGCCAATCTAAATTCGAATCATATTTGCATATCTTCTCGACGATGTTTGACATTTCCCATTTAAAATACAGTTCCAAAAATAACTAGTACCTACTTCGCGTTTGACCATCAGAATTTCCATATACTATAGTTAGCCTTGTGTACAACGTATTAAGAGAAAATTGTGATCCCATCCCAATGAAAGGCTGGCCCTCCCTAATTCTCGACGTATCCCAGGCCATGAAACGCTCAACCTCCAAATGAATCCCATTTGGTGAAATTACCAAACGTCAAACCAGACCGGACAAATGTAGTCAAATTATCCAGTTTTCTCTTGGCCACTTAGCTTGGCCGGAGGAGTGTAGCACTGCCACGTCCACACGGTCATGTTACCCTCACGCATCCTCACTGTGGAGAAGTGCTGCTACTGACTTACAGAATCCGCATGTGGCAGAACCTCAGGTGTAACATTAATCAAAAGGCGAAATCTACCTTCACCTAGCCATATTTTTTCGACTGACCTGACCTGACCTGACCTGACGTATAGACGATGGTTCAGGAGGTCTACCCTCACATCTCCGCTGGGGACCAGGCCTTCATGTTCCTCCTTTGCTCAGTTAGACTGTTGGAGGCTGCGGCCCACAGGCTCACGTAACCATCATCACATCCTGGCTGATATGGTATCCTAATGAAGGCATTTGTCCATTACCTTTCAGTCCAGTGCTTCTACTGGCGAAACACAATAGATACAACAATTTCCAACCCAAGATATTCACAATCTTCTATCACTGTATTTTTTTTTCCATCTTTCGTTTTCAGACATGACCTAGTCACAGCAAATCCATTCACCTATAGATACAATCATTGTAACACTAGGATTCTGATGTTATCTCGTATTTACCGCTGAGACTCCGCTTTCCTCCACTATATATGTGTGTGTATATATATATATATATATATATATATATATATATATATATATATATATATATTCTCGGGTTCTGGTATTTCGCTTACACTAGGTACTGGCTCTTCCAGGCCGCCCACAAAGATCAACAGGGCGAGTTAAACTATAACATATCAAGCATATCCCTTACACAAACGCTTATCAACAACACCTATTGTCAGCTCTACAGACAATGAGGGGGTCATCTTCACTTGCCAGCCGGACCTTTGATGGTCGGTCGGGCGGCTGACAACACTACACAACCCTGTGTTGCCCAATGATGCCCATGAAACACCGGCAAAACAACCAGAGGCGAAAACACTGCTCAGATGACCACAGTCTTCACGGCATGTGTTGTGTCCGGCCCATCCTCATAGACACACGACACTCGCTCTCTCTGGCTGTCGTCAGCACACCCAACACCACCTCAAGCGTATCATCTACACCCCGTAACTAACACAGGCAACCCTGCCTCCTCCCCTGCTGACCTGCCACGCCTCAGGTGAGGAGACTGATGCTCCTTCTACACGTTAATAAGCTGCTGACAAGGGTCAATTAGACGTCAACTCTAAAAGTATTTGCGGGCGGGCGGGAGGAGGCGGGAGCCGACGACAACTGTGCCAACATACCACAAATAACACGACCCTCAGGCCTCGACCCACCAGCACTCAATAATGAAAAAAAAAAGTGAAGTATTTACAAAACATAGACAGGCTTAGTGTCGGCCCCGATATTTTTAGAGGCAAGAACTTATTACCCTTGTAGGAGGGTGGCGGCACCAGCCACTACCCATGTTTACGCTGATCCCGACGGGTATCATTCCTTCAATAATTCCTTAAATATTCGTTGTTTGAAGACTTCAAGACGTCTAGGTGGAGGGTCACTCTCACGTATTAGTATTTCTAAATCCCTGTGGGCTACGAGCGATCCCCCTGAGTTCTGATGCAGCCCCGCTGGCCATGAGGGCGGCATACAACTGTATTCCAGTGTGAAGGTATGATTGTTTCCGACAAACTCTCCAGCCCGCTATCGCTGAAGTAGTCACGTTTGCTTTTTTTTTTTTGCACTGGTTACTCTTAAATCAGTCGAATCTGTCACATTTCTAAACTTCAGTAATAAAATCAAGTTCATTTTTGTTCTGTACTTTAAATTCTCCAATAATAACTTCTCTCAATATACACATCTTCGTTAAAAACAGTGTTATTACTTACTCGACCAAGAGGCATGGAAAACTGTATAATACTACATCTGAATTCCAAATGTGCCATACGCAGAGAGAGAGAGAGAGAGAGAGAGAGAGAGAGAGAGAGAGAGAGAGAGAGAGAGAGAGAGAGAGAGAGAGAGAGAGAAACACCATGACATCCGGCCATCTACCAAGAGACGCAGCATGGTATACACAGAGGAAATATTCAAGAGCACACTGGGACAACGGCTTCACAAGGCTCACTACGAGATATGATTAACGACGTAATCTCAAATGTTTTCTAAACCGGAGATGACAGCAGTTATCCTGGAATCATCAGCAAACAATAAGACGAAGTTATGATATGATCTACATCTTCGTCATGTGTGAGTAAAAAGAAACAGCGGATGTGCAAGTACAGTTCCCTGGGGAACAGAGTCGTCTGGCTGTGCTGCCACCAGAAACCAACGGATGTACAACAGGTTGTAATCTGTGCAATCCCAATGTGGGCGGCTATATTCCTTAATCACTTTGGTCCAAAATAAACTGAAGCGTTGCTAATGCTGGAGAAATCCAAGGCGACAAAACCTAACTCCAGACGTTCGTGGTTCTCTATCCTCATGTTATGTGACGACTACCATGAGCACATGACTACAGTCCAGGGAGTAAATACATGATACAAGTGTGACTGATGGCAAACCAGTTCTACACAGTGGCGAAACAGTCCTTCCTCCACCCCAAATTAACTATATTTCCAATACAATGTATCAACTGTGGTTTGTGTTGTTGCATTTCACCAGGTTTATCTGGGAGTCCCTACAAATATGACCGACTTGCACATTTCTAGTTGAAAATAAAAAAGACGCATATCCAACACTTCCCTGCATGATGACAGCTTCGTCTGTCCTTCTAAACCAGCACATTTCCATGTTGGGGTTTCTACATCCACAAGCTCTGGGTCAACTGCACATTCCTCAGTATCTTCCTCCGCAATTCTACTTCCCCTTTTCATGGCGCATCCCTCTATGTCTAACCTCACTACCAGTCGGACACTGCTGGTTCACGGTGCGATCACTTATATTGGCCTATTAGCATCTATCAAGTTAATCACCACTGCACACAAAGCATTTTCTATCTCTCTCATCATCCGTTCCAAAGGAGTCTACCCTTTTATTCTCAACATCATCATGTTATATAAGTCTGGTTACCTTATCTGCTTTCGTTTCTAATGCACAGTGAGGAAGGGTAGTTCTTAAACTGTCTCTGAAGGCTAAGAAAGCTATGCTAAGAATATTCATACTAGTCTGGAGTAAAGTAGTTACTATTTAGAAATATCCAAAAAGGTATTCCTGGGAACTGAAGTCTCGTCATCTCTCCTCACCATTACTATCAACACAACGGAGAAGCCATCTCGCTGTATATTGGTTCTCCATGTTTGTATCCGCCAATCTACCACAACCATCCTTTACTTTTCCCTATCTATTACTTTACACTGGCTTTAAGTATATTCATCCTTCACTATATTTTCTTTAGTGTAACAATCATTTCATAACTTTTTTTCTCCCCGTCTCTTCCCAAAAGGGCCACTGTCTATGCTCACATTGAGACAGAACCCCAGAGGTGATCGACTTTACACAACATTCACTAA
Organism: Panulirus ornatus; assembly: GCF_036320965.1. Classification (NCBI taxonomy): domain Eukaryota; kingdom Metazoa; phylum Arthropoda; class Malacostraca; order Decapoda; family Palinuridae; genus Panulirus; species Panulirus ornatus. The sequence continues at coordinate 30,311,284 of NC_092240.1, forward strand.
CAAATACCTCTATCAATCACATCTGACCATCTGTTGATCATTGTAGTGGTGGTGACACCGTGTGGCTGTGTCCTGTGGTTCCGGCTGCTTCCGCACCTGCGACTGGATGTGGCACCTCTGGGTAGCCAGGAGGGGACACCCCCGACCCCCGGTGGGGACGACCCCCCCCCCCCCCCCCCCACCACCACAACTCTGACACTCGACACTGTAGAGCTACAAACATGCGCGGTACATAGCACCACTTTATACATACTAAGTTACACACACACACACACACACACACACACACACACACACACACACACACACACACAACACACACAAAATCACAACAAACACGTGCTTTTATAAAAGCTGAAAAAAAAACATGGAAAGAGAAACACAAGATCCTGAGCGCTTTCGTGTATTATCCTCTGAAGATGTGATAATACACGAAAGTGCTCAGGATCTCGTGTTTCCTTTACCATGTTTTTTTTTTTTTTCAGCATATATATATTCATACATATTCTTTGCACTGACTTCTCAAAAACGATAATAAGACCATCAAGCACCCCTGAGTATGAATGGCGTGACCTGTGACCTGCCTCGTAAAAGGTCAGGTCAAAATCCAGGTCATTCATTATACCCCAGCGTTCGTACCGCCAAACACAAGGGCTGAAGCAAGACTGATATCCGATACACCCTGGGTCTAATATCAGATGAAATGACCTCCCTTAAGGAGTGGCCTTCAAGGAGAATAACTGTGTGTTATCAGCACCAGTTCGGAGTGTGTTGTTATAGACACATCACAACTCATCGCCGCCAACACCTAACATCATGTTCGGAGGGGAAATACAGAGAGAGGGAGAGAGGTTGTTGCGAGCGCTGGTGGTAGAGCGGTGGAGCACCATGCTTTCTCCGGCGTAATGAGACTAAAAGCAGTAGTATTCTAGTCGTGAAAGTGTGCAACTGGTTAAAAAGTCACCCTCGCCTCCGTCTCTCCTGCTCTCCCAAGATCCATCACATCATCCTCTTAAATTAACCCGCTCCCTTCCTCCCTCCCTCCCCACCACACACACACACACACACACACACACACACACACCCTGATATGTCTAAAGCACAATTAGAGGTGGGTGTGCACCCATAAGTGTTTGTAGGTACCTTATACATGTGAGAGACAAGTCTCTAACGCAAGTGTGAGGGAGGCAGTTGCCCCGTCATCCCCCGCCCCCCAAACACACACACACACACACACACACACACACACACACACACACACACACGCACGCACGCACGCACGCGCGCGCGCGCGCGCGCTGCCCGGGGAAGAGTGCAACTTAACGTTAACCAACTTAAGAACTTCACATTCTGTGCGAGTGTTCTGAGGGCAGCGCGTCACGGGCTTCACCTGGAGGTAACTTAGTAAGTGTGACACGAAGGAAAGCACAACCACTTGCTCCCATGAGGATAACCCCCCCCCCCCCATCACAACCCACCTCACCACCCGTCGCACCTACATCAACCGTCACACGTGCATCAACCGTCACACGTGCATCAACCGTCACACGTGCATCAACCGTCACATATACATCAACCGTCACACGTGCATCAACCGTCACACGTGCATCGACCGTCACATATACATCAACCGTCACACGTGCATCAACCGTCACACGTGCATCAACCGTCAAGCGTATATCAACCGTCACATATATATCAACTGTCACGTGTACATCAACCGTCATACGCACATCAACCGTCACACGTACATCAACCGCCCCATGCACATAGTCACACGCACATCAACCGTCACATATACATCAACCGTCACACGTGCATCAACCGTCATACGTACATCAACTGTCACATATACATCAACTGTCACGTGTACATCAACCGTCATACGTACAGCAACCGTCACACGTACATCAACCGTCCCATGCACATAGTCACACGCACATCAACCGTCACATGTACATCAACCGTCACATGTACATCAACCGTCACATGTACATCAACCATTACACGCACATCAAGCGTTACATGTACATCAACCTTACATCAACAGGAACTCCGTATCCGGGAGCAGCGAAAGTCATCATTTTGTGAACGTGTGTGTGTGTGTGTGTGTGTGTGTGTGTGTGTGTGTGTGTGTGTGTGTTGTGCCAGTCAACAATCGGTGGCAAGAGGCTGGGTAAGCAAGAGACGAGAGAAAGACGTAATAATACTCCATCCTGGGAAAACTATTTCTACAATGGAAGGCCAGATCAGGATCCAGCCCGTCCGCACCGTCTCTCCCACAACCCTCCAGCTGGCCCACTGATAAATGGTGACAATACTGAAACACTGAGACATAAATGAATAAATAAATGAATAAAAAAACCCCACTGTAACAGACGTGATTTACAAAGGAGACATTGCTTACACAAAGGAAAATACAGCAGTACATCCGAATGAAGAAAATGAGGAATACAATCATAGAAGACGGAGGAGGGTGAGGTACAGACTGTACGTACATAACAGCGTCCCGGGGGAGGCCGTGAGGGTAGGGCGAGATGAGGCAATGGATGGGTTCACGAGAGAGGAGGAACACAAACACACACACACACACACACACACACACACACACACAGGCATTAAGGCAATGACAGCGACTCCGCCTCACCACAACCTTAAGAAAGATGATCTCAGTAAAGCGCGGAGTAAACTGGGACAAATTTCGAGGGATCGCACACGACGCGACCGGCAAGGTGAGGGACACGACGTGACCGGCAAGGTGAGGGACACCACGCGACCGGCAAGGTGAGGGACACCACGCGACCGGCAAGGTGAGGGACACGACACGACCGGCAAGGTGAGGGACACGACGCGACCGGCAAGGTGAGGGACACGACACGACCGGTAAGGTGAGGGACACGACGCGACCGGCAAGGTGAGGGACACGACACGACCGGCAAGGTGAGGGACACGACGCGACCAGCAAGGTGAGGGACACGACACGACCGGTAAGGTGAGGGACACGACACGACCAGCAAGGTGAGGGACACGACGCGACCAGCAAGGTGAGGGACACGACGCGACCAGCAAGGTGAGGGACACGACGCGACCATCAAGGTGAGGACACAGGTTACCCTAAATGATGAACATCTTCCGCCTCACATCAACTGCTGTATGTAAATCCTATCCATACATGATGGAACGTGGTACTACTGGCTAGAGACGCTTCCGCTGGTGGCAGCGCCCGCGTGACTACCCGGGGGGTCAGCCACCCCCCCGCGGCACAAGTAAGTGGTGGTGGTGGGCGGGACGGGGCGGGGCGGGGTGTGCAGGGACGGGGCGGGAACGGCAGGCTCCGTCGTGATCCCGGGTTGGCATCTTGGCACCCGTCCTGGCTACCACCAGGGACTTGGGGGGGAGGAAGGGAGCAAGGGGCGCCTGCCATTTATAGATCAATCAGCGCGAGACATGCACGGAATCCGCCCACTGTGTCGTGAGCCTCAAGCTAACATCAAGTTCTATCAGGCAAAGTAAGACGGAAGATGGATGTAAGATGGACGGGTGTGGGGGAGACCTGTGTGGGACACCTGTGCAGGTTAGATGTGGGGGGGACCTGTGAGGGCTGGGTGTGGGGGAGGCCTGTGCAGGCTGCGTGTTGGAACCTGTAATGGCTGGGCCTTGGGTGGTGTCTCCCCTCCAACAATGTGACCACCATCAACATTTCCCTGCCTATTCCCCAACACCATCATCCTCCCTCAACCCTGTCCTACAACATCAGCCTCCATACAACCAAAACCTCCTTTCGCTTCACACTCTACCACTCGCCTGTACAACCTTCCCTAAAACACACAACTAAATCATCATAACCTGAGCCACAATCACCACCACCTACACTACCTGCAATTCCTACCTCCCTCACTACGACCGGAACCACAACCCAACACTATCACGCAACACAACCATCCTCAACACTCACCAGCACCACCACAACCACTCATCCACTATCCCCGCCAACAACAAACTCATCATTCACCATCATATCATCACCCATGAACAACACCAGCACTATCCTCACTTCACTATCCACCCACCAGCTTCACCGCTCACACCCAACCCTCCAACGCCCGGACTTACAGGCACCACCTTCACCATCACTACCAGCCTCACCATTCATCAATATCTCCTGCACTGCCAGGACCATCACTACACCCATCACCATCGACACTCCCACCATCCAACACCATCATATCACGACCATTCTCACCCTCCAACACCATCATCATTATCATGAACCCAATCGCTTCCGCTACCCACCACCAGTCATCATCACCACCATTAACCTCTCCACCAACATGAACACTAACAACACGTGAACGCCACCATCACTCTCCCTACACAGCCAACATCACCACAATCATTTACACCATCCATCACCATCACTTTCAACACCGCTCTCACTATTGACCAACACAGCCACTCACCATACACCAACACCACAAATTTCATCATCAATCATTATTTCTTACCTCTCATCAACACCAATTATCACCATCATCACTACCATCACTCTCACAATCCATTATCATCACTACAAACACCATCCACCACCATCAGCACCGCTCAGGCCATCCATCACTATCAGACTCTATCCATCATTATCACCAATATAATCTCTATTTTTTAATCACCATCAACAGTGATTCATTAACTACTGCCACCATCATTCTCACCATCCATCAATGCCATGCCTCTTACCGTGTGTAACCTCCAACATCACCATCACAGCCAAAACTGTTCCCTTCACCATCCCTTACCACCATCACTATCCAACTACACCTGACTTCTCACTATCCTTCTCTACCACCACTACCAATCAACCTCTACCAAGAACGACACGTCACTATCCCTTACCACCACTACTCACTATCCATGAACACCACACCTCTCCATCCCTACCATCATCACCACTCCTCACTATCACTCAACCTCCATAAACTCCAAACCTCTCACCACTACCACCACCACCACCAATCCACCAACACTCCACCTCTCACCACCACCACCACCACCGGGGCTCTCACCATCCCTTACCACCACCACCATCACCACCACAAATCCCTTTAAACTATCATCAATCACAAACCCAATAAAAAAGAGAGAAATAACAGGCATCATTCAGCGGCGTGTTTTTCTGTCACTAATTAGATTCATTTGGACAAAGCTTTGGCAAATATTAACAGCATTTAATTACTGCGCCATCAAAAGATATTGCTGGACAATATACCTATAAAGTATTGGTTCACTTCACAATGAAGGGACAAGAGCGCTCAAGTGCAATAATAAAAATACTGGAACCTAAATAATTCAGCAGTCTTGCTTGTCACATGTCATCATGTGTTGTGTCCTCCTCCTTGGCTTGTGGTATGATGAATGTTTGTACCCGGTGGTGATCCACCAGCCAGCCCAACACACGCGATATATCACGTACGTTATCACTGCTTCATACAACGGTTAACTTTTGACGTAAACTCGTCATTCGCATTACTGTTAACTCTACCGGTGTTTACTCCTCTTACAACAAATAACTTCCGTAGTCTCTTAAAAGAATATATTCTTATTATCATCTGACGAGACAAGTGTCATGTTGGGAACTGAAAACTGTGATCACTGAGACAGTCAGTCCGGGTGTGTGTGTGTGTGTGTGTGTGTGTGTGTGTGGGACAGGGCCCTCAAGCCTGGCTGAAAAGGGAAGTCGTTCAGGGCTTTTCTTCGCGTTGTTGTGGGCGGTACGCACCGACCCCGTTACCACACTAAACAAAATGATAATAATAATAATAATAATAATAATAATAATAAAGAATAAATATATAAAAATATTCTGGGAGACGACCGAACTCGGATGATTTCATAATGGATATGCCACACATCTTGCAAGTTCCCTGCATCATCGACACGGAAATCACAATCACTGTTACCCTATCAGAGGTGTTCCTCCTCACTGCTCATTACCACCTTATATATACATATAACTGTTTCTCGAGCATCGTAAATATCATATCAAGACCCTTGCATCCCCTCTGCTGGAGTTCTACTCTTAAAGGCATCTACCTGTCACTTGAAATATACCCGGACACTACAGCATCACCTAACAAGATATTTTTCCGGGGTGGGTGTGTGTGTGGGTGGAGGTGGAGGTCTCATCAACCATCAATGCTCGCTCTGGTATTACGAAGCACTGCTGATGCTCAGGGCGATCGAGCAACATGTTTGTTGGGAGAAGCCGCCCAGCCAGGCAGCCTGCGTACCCTCTACAACCCGATTCGTCTGGTTCACTATTTACACAAGGTACAAAAAAAAAAAAAAAATATCTTCCCCGATAGGTTCCATGAATTTCTCAATGATCAATACCACTCGTGCTGCATCGGTAAAGTTGGTAAGCGTGAATGTCAAAGATATTCATTACTAATTATGATAGCTCCATTTACGAGTATTTCCATCGAAACATGAAATCAATACAACATCTATTGTGGCAAACGAAAGGGTCGATATATGACACTGTTATGAAACCAGAGCTGCCAATATGAGGACACAGACCGATGGACATTTCTAAAAATTCTTCGTTCGTAATGTCAAATTGCTTCACACAATAAGTGGCAAGGTACTTTTTTTTTACCGTGTGTACATGAGTTTCCAAATCCTCAAATGGGCGATCTACAAAGTTTCCAATACCTTCTGATTTAAGATGAACAGTTTTGGGTATTAAATATTCAATTATTGTATTCAACGAAAATTCTGACATGAACGGTGATATTCTAGCGATATATTAGTTATTTGTGCCTGTCACGCCAAAGAAAAAAATAATATTTTGAGAGTAAAGTAAGAATTTACTTTCCATGATTTAACATGCTTAAATCATAATGCATTTCCCGTCTTCACTAGTTCTGTTGCTCAAATCCAAAATGCGAGTGTAGATGAATGCACATTTTCTAACTCGGCCATTTAGCCCGCCTTCAGGGATGACTCTAGCAAACAACACTAGTTATAGGAAGTTTACATAATTATCTGCGGAGTATCAGCGGTATGGAAAGTATCACCACCGATTCCGCCTCTCTCATTTTTTACGGTTCGTCAAATCCAGCCTGCCACAGCAGACCTCAGGCAGGACCTGTAATACAACCCAGGGGATCCGGCGGGATGTGAAGGCAAGTGTCTGTTTACTTCCCACAGACTCCACTACATTTTGCAGTCCCGCTGTTGGGCAAGGCCTCCCAATACCACTCTATCCAATGGTTACTAGACCACTGCTGCCTCTTACCGACACAGTTCAAATATCACTTCCACGACTGCTGGGCTAAAACGTCACCATTTCCGTGTACAGATTCGGGAATACTATACATCGGCGCTAAATCTCTATTATGTAAAAATGGAGACTATCGTGTATCGCGTGTCAATAGATACAGAGACCAATACACATGTGCATACAAAATGGTGCATTCATACATTTGCACACACAAACATTGTACACACGCAAACACATATTCATTCAGAAACAACAACAACAAACACACACACACACACACATAATCATTTCCATATTTGATGGTCGTTTCTGCGTCAGCGAGGTAGCGCCAGGAGCAAAAGAGGAATGGCCACATTCGTTCACATCCATTCTCTAGTTGTCTTCTGGAATGCATAGAAAGCACAGCTTCCTATCCACAACCATGTGGTTTGATCGAGTAAGGACTTAAAAGGCTGGAAGGATGTGTGGCAATAAAAAATGTGTGGTTGAAAGCGTTAAAGGGTGGTACAGAAGTGGTTTGGACATAAGGAGAGAATGAGTGAGGAGAGGTTGACAAATAGGAAATATGTCAGAAGTGGAAGGAACAATGAAAAGGGGGAGGGGCATATTGGAGAGGAGGAAGGATGAAGTGAAAAAGATTTTGGGTGCTTGTTGCCTGAACATGTGGGAGAATGAAAGGCGTGCACGAGACAGAGGAAATTGGTACGATGTGGTATACAGGGGTCGACGTGCTGTCAATGAGCTGAACCAGGGCATGTGAAGCGGCCGGGAGAAACCATGGAACGGTATGGGAGGCCTGGTTGTGGACGGGAAGCTCTGGTTTCGGTGAATCATACATGAAAGCCAGAGAATCGACGTGAGCGAATACGGTCTTCCTTCGTCTGTTCCAGGCGCTACCTTTCAATCGCTGGAAACGGTGATCAAGTAAGCTAACATTTTTTTTTTTTTTTTTGCTTTGCCACTGTCTCCCGCGTTTGCGAGGTAGCGCAAGGAAACAGACGAAAGAAATGGCCCAACCCACCCCCATACACATGTATATACATACGTCCACACACGCAAATATACATACCTACACAGCTATATATATATATATATATATATATATATATATATATATATATATATATATATATATATCTTTCACACTATTCGCTATTTCCCGCATTAGCGAGGTAGCGTTAAGAACAGAGGACTGGGCCTTTGAGGGAATATCCTCACCTGGCCCCCTTCCCTGTTCCTTCTTTTGGAAAAAAATTAAAAAAAAAAAATAGAGAGGGGAGGATTTCCAGCCCCCCGCTCCCTCCCCTTTTAGTCGCCTTCTACGACACGCAGGGAATACGTGGGAAGTATTCTTTCTCCCCTATCCCCAGGGTTATATATATATATATATATATATATATATATATATATATATATATATATATATATATATATATATATATATATACTGTTATATACTGTGTTTTACAGATGCGTGGTACATTAGTAGGAACAAGGAAAGAGCATCGCACTAAGGAAGACAGAGGAAGAGCGAGTGTGTAGGAGAACGGTGTGTGGGCGCCCATGTTGACCAGCCAGACGCCCACTGCCACTGGTAGCTGCCAGGCTCCTCGGCGGGGCTTACGGCACTACCCTACCTCATACTCCTACCTGATGTCCTCTGGCTGGTGGCAGAGTCTCTCAAGCCGGAATGTGTTCCCACGGGGAGGCGAGGGTATACCAGGTGATGGGTGCAGCCCCGTGTGTGATGGTAGTGATGGGGATGGCGAGGAGGAGGAGGAGGAGGAGGAGGAGGAGGAGGAGGAAGTGGTGGTGGTAGCCGGGCTGGCACATCAGCACAAAGCTTGGCATCCACCCAGCTCAGCCCAGCCACTACGCTCTACAAAGCCATCTACTATAAAAATATGGTGAAATTCCTGAGTACATCCCTCGCAATGACATGGACCTGAAGGCCCTTTTTATCCTCGTCTTGGCTGAGGGACGTGTGCCACTCGTCACGGCCGGTAAACACTGTCAATGTCTGGTCAGGCATCGGGAGCTGACTATCGTGTTACATTGCAGTAATAATACGAGTAGTGAGTGGCACTGAACAAGCATGTTTACGTTTCAAAATACCAGCAACTTGTTCTTAATTGAATACATAAACACTATTATTATTATTATCATCATCATCATTATCATAATCATCAATACTATCAATAATATTAGTATCATCATTACAGGTAATACTCGATGGTTGGCGGGCACCATGCGATGAGGTACTACCGACTCGTTGTCCGGTGGCAGCAGTCTCAGCGGTGCACTGGGCCATCACCACTGTGTTTTACTTCCCTATCTTGGCCTTGGGCACTCTCTCTCTCTCTCTCTCTCTCTCTCTCTCTCTCTCTCTCTCTCTCTCTCTCTCTCTCTCTCTCTCTCTCATTTACACACGAGTTCTTGAATCTCAGTACCTTATCTTATCTTTCGATTAACATTCGACAACACGTAACTAACACGATTCTCTATCTTGATTCACAAGTTTCCTTTATCTATGGGTAAGACGACGATGCACTATCTTCTGCGTGTCGTAAGGGGCCGCTGACCTGTGAGTCTCTGACATCTTCCGCTACCACAAACAGTCTCGGAAGGACTCAGTTGGTCTGTTGTTCTTTGCATTCCTTGTGTTCTTTTACATTCCTCGTCCTGTTACTTTCTCAAAGAGGGAACAAAAGAAGGAACCATGCGAGAGGTTCTCCTCGAAGGCTCTGGTTTGGGTAGCTGAATACGTGTTGACGTAGCCAATATGAAAAGGTAGATATATGTGCTATGTATACGGGAAGTAGCCTGAGCATATATACCTTAAGTGAAACCAAATATCGGGACCTCAACATTCAAGAGGGTGACTGGCATGCTTAGGATGAGTGAATTGAAGCAATGCGGTATACAGGGCGCGACGTGCCCTGGTTCAGCATGCGAAGTGGTCAGGGGAAACCATTGAAAACCTGTGTGGCTTAGCTGTGGATAGGAGCTCTGGTTTCGATATATACACGACAGCTAGACAGCTAAGCAAACGAGGCCGTCTTCATTGTCTAATCACAAGACCTCTCTTATGGGGCTCCTGCAGTCTCGAGTCCTTATTCCGGACTCAGCACTTCTATATCAACCCCTCATAACAAAAAGACCCATCCACTGCTTCCCTCTACGACTGAAATTTACTAAATTCTTTAAAAAAAAAAAAAAAAAAATGTTTAAGTTGTATGCGACTTTTTCCAGCTCAATGACATATGAATCAACCGAAAGCCATTAAAACCAACAATACATATACATTTCCCTAGTTCATGGACTATATATATATATGCAGGAAGACTCTATATGATCTTACAATTACTTGAACACCTAAAGAAAGTGTTCTGCATTTTCGGTTTGTGGTTTAACATGACATCGACGGCCTTAATGACTCTGGCAGTCGACAAGAAAATGGGATTAGGTTTCCGAAAAAAAAAATTGCAGTACGATCTTATCAGTTAATTGTCACAATAAAATGAACTTAGAAGAGTCAAAGTGCAGAGTGAGTCTCCCACAAGAGATAACAACAACCACAAGAAGCATACAACTTAGATGCTCATTAATGTCAGATATGTTTTGGTCTTTAAGAAGACACGTGCCAAGAGGAATACAAGCACACACACACACACACAATTTGTGTGTGTGTGTGTGTGTGTGTGTGTGTGTGTGTGTGTGTGTGTGTGTGTGTGTGTGTGTGTGTGTGTGTGGTTTTGAAGTCCAAGTGTCTTCACGTGATGATCCAAAAACTTGCTGGAAGCAGGTTCAACACACACGCGTTCCTGACATTTACACTTCTACCCTGATCTTACCGAGAGCACCTCTGAGCTTCAGTGAATCTGCCTAGCCTGTGTCTGCCGTAAGTCATCACCTTCGTGAGTACACCAGGCACAAGGACTACCAGTACTCCCTATGTGCATCATGACACTGGCTGTGCCTCGCCTCTACACGAGCGAAGTTTTAGACCTTTTAGCAGCCCAGTAATTGCTCAATGGACGTGGCCTACACAGATTAAACCCAGTTTTCCCGTGTGTGTGTGTGTGTGTGTGTGTGTGTGTGTGTGTGTGTGTGTGTGTGTATGTGTGATGTCCGCACACAACAGTATTCCAATCTGGAGAGGGCAAGTACCTAAGGCAGGACAGATGGCTGTAAACCGTTACCTAATAGACATCCAAAGTCATATACGTATACGGGAGTTTGACCGTTAGGTTGGTCGTATCGAGGAGTATATAAGGGATAATAACACATGACACCATATGAGTCAGTCGGTGGCGAGGTGTCCACACTGGCCTTGACGATGGTGTCTGCCTTCGGGAGAGGACCAACGACATGTGTGCTGAACACCCTGACCATAACGACGCGACGCTTCTGACGTGAACCTTTCCCTTTCAGGGTCACGTCCGAGGTCTCTCTCCATCATACTCGAAGGGGGTCGTATCGTCGCGTTGAAAGGTCGTGCTCAATGGTCACATCGTCGTGTCCATGGGTTGTACCGCAATGCTCAGGGCTTGACGAACTACAAGGAACTTCGACGTCACGCGAAGAACTAGGAGGTCAACAACCACGAGCAGCGTTATGTACGGACGAAGTCAATCCTTGAGACTGTCACGTCACCCTTGCAGTCACCAGGAAACGAGGGTGAGCCGTTAGCACAGCATGGTCACCACATGGACTTACTAGCCAGTCACCAGCACCGCAACAGTACGCTTAGGACCTCGAGGTCAACGCTCATGGTCACTATGAAGTAATGCATGGTCATGAACAATGCGACGTCCTGATGACATAGAGACAATAGTAAGAAACAAATCGTCAATGAGAGTCATGAGGTGAGTTATGATGTCACGATGGCACCTAAGCGGCCAATTATGAGCAATGACGTCAGACTCTCAACCTAACGGTCACATATGACGATTCTGACGACACAAATGTTCGAGGACAGTGGCCTGAGGTGTGACGTCTCAAGATCGGTAAGTGTACGAAACAGCAGGTGAACATACGTGCCCCCGAGTGTGTATCAACATGGACAGCGACCACTTGCGGCTTCACTTCAACCGAGTCTGCTGTTTCAGGGACTGACCAGATCAAACACCGGGAACAAGGGAATGAAACACACTAGAAGAGTTGACGTGTACTTGCCCGGGCGTTGGCGTAGACATCATCGGGGTCGTAGTACATGCTGTTAGATCACCCACCGCCTTACCTGCAACATAAAACATTGATCTAAGACTATGGTCAAATGTGGAGAGATCATCAAATATATAACAACATATCAAATCTCACAAATGATACATACACATGTAACTTTAAATCATCCATCAGAGACCACATGTAAGCACACAACCAAAGAACATGTTGACCAAGGAAGTGCTCACACTATCACAACGAAAACTCATACTCTTCCTCAACGCTGGTGTTTATGTAGGCGTGGACAACGATGGTGCTGACAACGTGGGTAGGGACACCGCTGGCGTTGACAACGAAGGTATGGACAGCGCTGGCGTTGACAACGAAGGTATGGACAGCGCTGGCGTTAACAATGCAGGAGCAGACAACGCTGGCGTTGACAACGTAGGTGTAGACAACACTGGTATTGATGGTATTGACAACTTTGCTGTTGACAACAACGAAGTTGAAAACGATGGTGCTGACAACGAGGAAAATTCCTGGTGGAATAACCACCCCGTCTCGGTTACCGGCAACGGAGTTGAAATGCTCGTCCTTTTCACGGTAGGTCATGTGTGTGTGATCTGACCATAATGAAGTATGGAGGGGCATCAGCAATATGCCGGCAGTGGTCAACAGGTTGGGTGAGGAGGGCGTGGCCTGAGGCACGGAGGAGGCAAGAAAGCAGGAACAGAGTTGTGACTTACGGTGGAGTGTGGCGTGGTGCGTGTGCAGGGGTCGAGGGCTGGTGGGTGTGTGTTGCATGGGGCGTTCAGGACATCCCACCATCTCGAGGCTGGGCTCCCCAGCAGCGTCCTGGGCGGCCTCTTACCCCGAGGGTTGCACGGCCGCTCACCCCGCCGCCGCCGCCGCCGCACACCACCTGCACCACCTCACTCCGTCCAGTGAACTTGTGGGCGGCCGGGTCAGGTGGCGGGTTGGTGGGCCTGGACACAGAGGTGGAGGTGGCGGCCGCCAGCGGCAGGCCGGGAGCGCTGCCACCTGTCGTCTAGTAAGATTCCTGTGGTCCCGCTCCACCGCCTCCCCACGCAACACTAACATCTCCAGCACGCACCACCTACTCCTCCTGCTCCCACCCCCCACCCTCCCCATCACACACAAATGCCACCTAGTACACCAACAACCTCTCGTTGACAGTTCTAGACGACGGCACAAGCCAGGTCAGCTCTCTATAATCGTGGTGGGGAGGTGTGAGCGGCGGGCAGGATGGAGGGTACACTCCAGCAACAAATCTGGAAGGTAAGATGAGTAGGACCTGGGGCGGGAGGGCCCGCGTCAGGTGGCACACGCGCCGCCCCGCTCATTACACTGCCGCCACCACGACCCACAAGGTTACGGCCGCAACCCTACCACCGCAATGCACAAGGTCAGCGAGCATGGCCACCACACGGGTCAAGTGGGGGCACCGCCAAGCTACCCACAACACCACAACCCTTCACACAGGATATAACGTCTTCATCCGCACGCGCTCTTCTCTTCCTGCTCACCGCAACACTCACTACAAGGACACCATCACACCTGTGCTCTCTCGATACACATCTCTCGTTATCTTTACACTACAACCCCACAAGATTATTCTTGTACAAGCAAATAAAAGAAATTTACTATGACTCGTAAAATCAGGGTCGCGATTCCCCCCAGCTAACTTCATGACGACCCGCTAATCAACGTTCTATACATCATGGGTTTACCTTCCAGCAGGGTTATAGCTTACTCAACTGATAGCTTGTTGCGGGAATAAGTAGACAGGCAGCACGTTGTGAAAATCTCTCCAGTGGGCAGGAACTGCTGGAAGTACAGTTGGCAAGAGCCGGCAACACGTGACAGTCCCTGATATGGATATGCAACACCTTTAAGTGTCTCAACTGGCAACATCTTGAGGAAGTTTCAAAGTTGCCGTGGTTGGCAGGAGGCCGCATTAATCTCGGCTGGCATCTGGATTAAGTCCTAAAGTCAACAGGAACTACATAAAGCGTAAGTCTCAAGGTCAACGGGAACTTGAAGCCTCAACTGGCAACATCCTACGTACGCCTCAAGGTCAACGGGAACTTGAAGCCTCAACTGGCAACATCCTACGTGCGCCTCAAGGTCAACAGGAAGCCTCAACTGGCAACATCCTACGTACGCCTCAAGGTCAACGGGAACTTGAAGCCTCAACTGGCAACATCCTACGTAAGCCTCAAGGTCAACAGGAACTTGAAGCCTCAACTGGCAACATCCTACGTACGCCTCAAGGTCAACAGGAACTTGAAGCCTCAACTGGCAACATCCTACGTAAGCCTCAAGGTCAACAGGAACTTGAAGCCTCAACTGGCAACATCCTACGTGAGCCTCAAGGTCAACAGGAACTTGAAGCCTCAGCTGGCAACGTCCTACGTACGCCTCAAGGTCAACAGGAACTTGAAGCCTCAACTGGCAACATCCTACGTACGCCTCAAGGTCAACAGGAACTTGAAGCCTCAACTGGCAACATCCTACGTGCGCCTCAACGTCAACAGGAACTTGAAGCCTTAACTGGCAACATCCTACGTAAGCCTCAAGGTCAACAGGAACTTGAAGCCTCAACTGGCAACATCCTACGTGCGCCTCAACGTCAACAGGAACTTGAAGCCTCAACTGGCAACATCCTACGTGCGCCTCAACGTCAACAGGAACTTGAAGCCTCAACTGGCAACATCCTACGTGCGCCTCAAGGTCAACAGGAACTTGAAGCCTCAACTGGCAACATCCTACGTAAGCCTCAAGGTCAACAGGAACTTGAAGCCTCAACTGGCAACATCCTACGTAAGCCTCAAGGTCAACAGGAACTTGAAGCCTCAACTGGCAACATCCTACGTGCGCCTCAAGGTCAACAGGAACTTGAAGCCTCAACTGGCAACATCCTACGTAAGCCTCAAGGTCAACAGGAACTTGAAGCCTCAACTGGCAACATCCTACGTGCGCCTCAAGGTCAACAGGAAGCCTCAACTGGCAACATCCTACGTACGCCTCAAGGTCAACGGGAACTTGAAGCCTCAACTGGCAACATCCTACGTAAGCCTCAAGGTCAACAGGAACTTGAAGCCTCAACTGGCAACATCCTACGTACGCCTCAACGTCAACAGGAACTTGAAGCCTCAACTGGCAACATCCTACGTAAGCCTCAAGGTCAACAGGAACTTGAAGCCTCAACTGGCAACATCCTACGTGCGCCTCAAGGTCAACAGGAACTTGAAGCCTCAGCTGGCAACGTCCTACGTACGCCTCAAGGTCAACAGGAACTTGAAGCCTCAACTGGCAACATCCTACGTACGCCTCAAGGTCAACAGGAACTTGAAGCCTCAACTGGCAACATCCTACGTGCGCCTCAACGTCAACAGGAACTTGAAGCCTCAACTGGCAACATCCTACGTAAGCCTCAAGGTCAACAGGAACTTGAAGCCTCAACTGGCAACATCCTACGTGCGCCTCAACGTCAACAGGAACTTGAAGCCTCAACTGGCAACATCCTACGTGCGCCTCAACGTCAACAGGAACTTGAAGCCTCAACTGGCAACATCCTACGTGCGCCTCAACGTCAACAGGAACTTGAAGCCTCAACTGGCAACATCCTACGTACGCCTCAAGGTCAACAGGAACTTGAAGCCTCAACTGGCAACATCCTGGGGATATCTCAGATCATTTACCTTCGGTACACCTTATGGTGGGTTCTTCTGTTTGTGCTGCTGGTGTGTGAGCAAATCTCCTTCTGACGGCCCAGGTCTACCACACTAAGGTTGATGCTGCTAATGAGGGTCGGTAGGATTCTGCACGAGTCTCCCAACAACTGCCACGTAACGAGGAGGTTTAACAGTCTGTGGTTTGGCTGGCAGGAGGGTTTAGGGTCTCCAACAGTTGGCATGTAACGAGGTTTAAGAGGCAGTGGTTTACGAGGCTGGCAGGATCTTGTTGAAGTCTCCAACAGCTGGTGCACAACCAGGGTGAAAATATGACGGTCTATTAGGCTGGCAACATCTTGTGTACGTCTTCTAACAGTTGGAAGGTAACGAGGCATAATAGGTCATATTCTCTCTCTCTCTCTCTCTCTCTCTCTCTCTCTCTCTCTCTCTCTCTCTCTCTCTCTCTCTCTCTCTCTCTCTCTCTCTCGTTGGGCAGTAGATGGTGGGCAGACAGGGAGGTATATATGTATTACCGATATTACCTGCCTGGGTATCGGGAGAGTGAATGACAGCTGTGCAGTGAGCTAACATTTTAGTTACTCGTCGAATCTCTGTCCTTTGGTCCATGGAGCTGTCTTTCCTACCTGCCTCAACCACACGTGGGCTGCTGGCTGGCTTTCAGTCCACAGACGTGCAATCACTCCATCTCACACATAACACCTGACAACACTTGAACTCACGCAACTCCATTCTTCATAAGTCTAAATTCTCCTGTGGCAAACGTTACGCGCTAGCCCTCCCTTTTGGTATGCAAATACTCGTAAGTGAATAAGTACACACACACTCTCTCTCTACATAAATGATATCATGAGTTATCACACCTGTACTTATAGCCATCTTGGACGGAATGATCGGGCCAGATTACAGGAATCTTCCTCAGAACTGGTTAGGTCCACGTCTCGATACAGCGCTCCCATCACGACCTAACTCGATATCTTTACACTTATTTACAATATATATATATATATATATATATATATATATATATATATATATATATATATATATATATATATGTATATATACTTGATCGCAGTTTCCCGTGTTAGCGTGGGAGCGCCAAGAAACAGACACACACACACACACACACACGATATTTCGTGTGAGTTTGGACATACGGAAAGAATGCGTGAAAAAACGTTGACAAAGGGAACATATGTGTCAGAGATGGAGGGAACAAGGAGAACTGGGAGAGCAAATTGCAGATCGATGGATGAGGTGAAAAAGATTTTAAGCGATCAGGCCTGAACATGCAGGAGGGTGAAAGGCGTGCACGGGTTAGAGTGAATTGGAATAATGTGGTATACTGGAGCCGACGTGCTCTTACTGGACTGAATCAGTCGGAGTGGGGGTCTGAGAGAAGTGAGTAACTTACTGTCTGCATGTCAAGGCTCTGATAGCAGATTCCAGAAAGACACTTCAAAAACTCGTGGCACAGTTTGGGTGTGTGTGAAACGAGGAAGTTCTGTGTAAATGTGAATAAAAGCAGGGGATGAATGTGATGGCCTGATTATAAGTTTAAGAGAGGAAGACCCTGGGGAATTGGTGTTCTTTAGGTACCTGGGAGTGGCCGTAGCAGTGGATAGAACCATGGTGGAAGATGTAATTCATAGGGTGGGAGAGGGAGCTACAGTCCTTGGTGCATTAAGGATGTGTGGAAGAAGTCAGCGTCTGTTAAGGCAAAGAAGGGTAGGGTGAAGGTATAGTAGTCCCAGTAATGGTTCAAAGTGGTAGAAAATCACAAATGACAAAAAGTCAAAATAATTCACAAAGGTTTGGACAGGAGGGTGAAGAAAACAGTCGAAGTTACATACATAACGACAAATCACGTGATAAAACATTTGGGAATGATTCCTGTGCTTATTCAAAGTAGCAGGAAAACGGGCAGTGGCGACATTACAGATATTCAACGAACCTCTGTGGTATAGTGGCAAACGGCGACACCATGAATCCTAGGGGTCCGAGTTCCAATTCAGGACAGGGAAGAAGGGTCACAGCCAACCCAGCAGTTCATCCTCCATTTGAGGGATGGTTGATGCACAGACATAGCTTAAGCACAGACCGGAACAAAACTCACAAAAATTTATCAGTCGAAACGAAACCCGAACTCTTGGTTTCTTTCAGGTTAAGACCTGCAATGATTATATGGTTGAAGGACAAGAGCACTGCAGCAGAACTCCATACACTGCCACATCCACGAAGGAAGCCTCACAGATCCTGCCCTCTGAGAAGCTACACGTCTCTACAAATCGGATGTCCTTGAATGGCAGACGCAAAATGAAATTAATGATTCACATGAGCATCAAAAACTTCAAACGATCCGTAATCACTCGCCGAGTTACGACAACACATGAACTGGACACTGCATGACATGAAGACTTTTTTAAGTGCAATTTATTTCTGCCAGATCTAGCTGTCTTTTAAGACTGAATTCACATATACACACACACACACACACACACACACACACAGAGGGTTAGCTCTGAAGATAAATCCCTGATGATTTCCGTGCTCTCATGTCGTAGGATTTTACATCAACAGCCTACACACGGAATTTCTTAACCATTACACAAAACTGATTTTTGCTGGATACATATTTACCATCTCCTCTTAGTATCATCTACCGAGGATTACAGGATAATTTTCCACATAACTACACACTTCAGCCTGTCTATGTGTAAAGCATCATTTTCCAAGGTACCATTTATCTAAGGAAGACATACCTGTGGAAACAGGTATTGGCTGCCGAGGTGGCAATGGTTGAGTGTAGCACCTGCTACCCGGCTCGTCCCCACACGGTCACCACACACCCACCATCACGCAAATGACGTAAGTTCAAGGTTCTCGTTTGTGCGAGAGGCTCACCACTAGACATCATCATCACTGGATGATGATGATGATGATGTACGTTATCTGAACTACAGCATCGGTACACGGGGTACTACAACAAGGGCTGTCACGAAGCATACCACACCACACCACACCACACCTCACCACACTCTCCTCTCGTCTCGTCTTGTCCTCAACAAGCCACTGAGGATGGACGAGTGTGGCGAGGCACACTTGGTGGTGTGAACGATGGAGGTTTCGGTGGTAGTGGTGGTGATACAAGCAAAGATGGAGGAGGTGATGGTGGTGATAAAAGAAATGGTGGTGATAGTGGTGGTGATACAGGCCGGAGAGGAGACTGTATAAGTATAGGAAATTATAGTAGTGGTGGTGAAGGCTATATATCACGGCAGTGGTGGTGAAGGCTACATATCATGGCAGTGGTGGTGAAGGCTATATATCATGGCAGTGGTGGTGAAGGCTATATATCATGGCAGTGGTGGTGAAGGCTATATATCATGGCAGTGGTGGTGAAGGCTATAAAAGATCATGAAACTACGGCAGTGGTGCAAACGAAAGTTGCATTAGCATTCACCATGGTGTACCTAGTGGTGCAGGTGGCGGTGGGAGGGAGGTTGTAGCCAGTGGTGCAGGTAGTGCTGGGAGGGTGTAGCCAGTGGTGCAGGTGGTGGTGGGAGGGAGGGAGGGTGTAGCCAGTGGTGCAGGTAGTGGTGGGAGGGTGTAGCCAGTGGTGCAGGTGGTGGTGGGAGGGAAGGAGGGTGTAGCCAGTGGTGCAGGTGGTGTTAGGAGGGAGGGAGGTAGGGAGGGTTTAGCCAGTCGAGCAAGTGGTGGTGGGAGGGAGGGAGGGAGGGTGTAGCCAGTGGTGCAGGTGGTGTTAGGAGGGAGGGAGGGAGGGTGTAGCCAGTGGTGCAGGTGGTGTTAGGAGGGAGGGAGGGAGGGTGTAGCCCATCGAGCAAGTGGTGGTGGGAGGGAGGGAGGGAGGGAGAGTATAACCAGTGTTGCAGGTGGTGGTGGTAGGAGGGAGGGTGTAGCCAGTGTTGCAGATGGTGGTAGGAGGGAGGGTGTAGCCAATGTTGCAGATGGTGGTGGGAGGGAGGGTGTAGCCAGTGTTGCAGATGGTGGTGGGAGGGAGGGTGTAGCCAGTGTTGCAGATGGTGGTGGGAGGGAGGGTGTAGCCAGTGTTGCAGATGGTGGTGGGAGGGAGGGTGTAGCCAGTGTTGCAGATGGTGGTGGGAGGGAGGGTGTAGCCAGTGTTGCAGATGGTGGTGGGAGGGAGGGTGTAGCCAGTGTTGCAGATGGTGGTGGGAGGGAGGGTGTAGCCAGTGGTGCAGGAGGTACTCAGGATGTTGTCGGTCACAGTGATGACCATGACACGAAGCCGGGCTGGTCATGAGGAGGGCGACGCGTGCCAGGTCATGGTCACCACTTACAGCGCTAATCAGTCCAGACCCATCACGAGCAGCCACCACCACTCCAGACCCATCACGAGCTGTGGCAGCCATCACCACTCCAGACCCATCACGAGCTGTGGCAGCTACCACCACTCCAGACCCATCACGAGCTGTGGCAGTCACCACCACTCCAGACCCATCACGAGCTGTGGCAGCCATCACCACTCCAGACCCATCACGAGCTGTGGCAGCCACCACCACTCCAGACCCATCACGAGCTGTGGCAGCCACCACCACTCCAGACCCATCACGAGCTGTGGCAGCCACCACCACTCCAGACCCATCACGAGCTGTGGCAGCCATCACCACTCCAGACCCATCACGAGCTGTGGCAGCCACCACCACTCCAGACCCATCACGAGCTGTGGCAGCCACCACCACTCCAGACCCATCACGAGCTGTGGCACCCACCACCACTCCAGACCCATCACGAGCTGTGGCAGCCACCACCACTCCAGACCCATCACGAGCTGTGGCAGCCATCACCACTCCAGACCCATCACGAGCTGTGGCAGCCACCACCACTCCAGACCCATCACGAGCTGTGGCAGCCACCACCACTCCAGACCCATCACGAGCTGTGGCAGCCATCACCACTCCAGACCCATCACGAGCTGTGGCAGCCACCACCACTCCAGACCCATCACGAGCTGTGGCAGCCACCACCACTCCAGACCCATCACCTAAACACACAAGGATATTCCGGGATCTCATGATAACTCAATACACACCAAACATGACGGAGAGAGGATAACAAAATATCAATCCCAAAACCTTTCATCAGGTTAACTCGAGCAGCTCTTGTTGTATCATAAGCGATCAACATTAGCCACTAATCAAACTGGCAACCATTGTTTTCTAAGACTGCGCCCCCACCCCAAAAAAAAAAGAAAACACTGGCTCATCGAACCAGTTAACCATGATTATGTAGGTGAGCGTTGACCATCTTAATCCTCCGGAGAGCCTGGCATGACACCGTGTTGGCCCGTAATCGCATGACTAACGGTGTAATCACAACCAGCAAGCTACAAGCCTCATGCTCACACAGCAGCCAGGCTTGTGAATAACCTGGTGAAGTGTTTGGGTGAGTCTTCTACCCCCCACAGCCCGGGCTGGGCCATGGCTCATCACATTCATATACACCTCACTGGCCACTTAATGGCTGGCTCGTCTGTAAGTGTAAATTTACCGATAACAAACGGCAAAACTCTGAGCCCCGAATATCAGTTTAGCTTGCGTTAACTGGTGATGCCTCTCTGCAACTCCACACGTCGCTCAGGGATCAAGCTGCACTCCTGCAAATTCTGATCAATCAAGCTGTCTGAGGACGCGACCCCGCGAGCCTACTACGGAGGGTCCACGTACCGACAGCTTACCTAGTCTTCGGAGGTCGTCTCCCACCACAGCTGGAGCTGGCTCTACATTCTGGCTAGTCGAAATAGATACCTGTCCCAATACATGTCTTTCCAAGCGGTGGTCCACAATGTTTCTGCACTCTGTAAGCTGGACAGTACTGGGTCTCATATGTTTACAATGGTTTTTCTGACACTCCTAGTTCTCGTACCACTTCATTAACATCTATAAGGCAGTTTTACCGTAAATTCATTATATATATATATATATATATATATATATATATATATGAAAAATGAAACGCGATAGATCACAAGTGCACTTTCGTGTGATTACATCGTCAGGGGAGATATATATGATTACACGAAAGTGCACTTATGACTTGCCGTGTTCCAATAATCCTCGTGGTGCTCAGCAATTACTAGATCACGCGCATCGCTACTGCAACATATAATTAAGTATCAGCTTATTCCTTTTTCATTTAACCCTTGTAATATATTGATGAGGTTTGGCGCAATGATGATAATTTGGGATGCAGTTTCCTTTTCCTCAATTAGTAAGAATCTGTCCACCTTGGGTACAAAATACGAACGATTGGATCCCTTTTAGTTTCAAATTCTAAACTCTCCTTAAAAGAACCTTTACAGATGCCGCGTAATGATACACCATGTAACCAGCAATATAAAAACTTATTCTATACCTAATTTTCCTTTTATTGCCACATTGCGTTAAATTACCTTTTAAAGATAATTTACCTAAAATGCCATTTACATCTGTATCTTAATCAATCTCTCATAATCATACGAGTCTCCCGGCATAGTTGTGGAGTTATACCAAGATCATCCCGTCTCTCAGCAATTAACCTTATCTCAATACATCTTGAGTACCAAGATTAACCTGGAACCAACAATACATTATGGGTATCAAGATTAACCTGGTCTCCCAATTTACGTCACGGTTACCAAGATTAACCCGTCGTCCAGCAACACATCACAGATACCAACATTAACCTGCCCCTAACAGGACATCACTGTGGGTTTTATTTAGTATATATATATATATATATATATATATATATATATATATATATATATATATATATATATATGATAAAGAAACAAGTGGGTTTTCAGGTGTTGTATCTGTTTTCCCCGGGCGTCTACCGTTCTCTACCACAATATCGCCAGATAAACTCGGCGTCGTATAAAAATTCACCTTCAGAGTTCGTTCGCGTTTCTCCTGAAGGCATCCCTCAGCACCTACAAGAAAGACTGACCAGAGATATTCAATATGCACATTCTACCTGAGTCTCATTACATGTTCTTCATCTTGTGCTACGGATAAATTATGGGAGGCGAACCTTGTCATACTGTGTGAGTACATACAGAGTACAACAGCCTTTCGATCTTGTGAGGCGTCTGAGTGTTTTTCTCTGGCACTCACAGTGTCCTACGTTGTCTGAGTAGGCGATGAGTCAGCACGAGTGGTAATGCTGTACGTACATTTTCTAACACGTCAGCATCACCAGGGTGAAGTCCCTTGGGGGTAATGAGCCACATCATAACCAGCAGGAGGTACAGTACAACATGAGGCGAGGGAAAAAAAAAATTTATTCGAGAAACTATCGTAAAGAAGAAACGCTGCTTTCCGCCGGAGAGAGAGAGAGAGAGACAGAGAGAGAGAGAGAGAGAGAGAGAGAGAGAGAGAGAGAGAGAGAGAGAGAGAGAGAGAGAGAGAGAGAGAGAGAATTACACGTAACTAAAATCAAATTCATTTTGACTCGTATACCTGGCGACGGTGACGGAGGCTTGTGCACACTCAACAGTACAGAGATGGTGAGGAATGATGCGAAAAAAAATTAATAAATAAAACAACGCCGTCCACTGCGAGCTACTGAACACCCTTGGGCATTGACTAACTTCCAGCCTTCCTCGTGAACAATGCCTCTCCAGACAGACGAGTAATCCCATACATTCGACTACTCCTGGAACTTAAAACACCAAGTTGAGTTCCCCAGACGACGGTCTGCAAGGTAAGCTTGAACAGCATCATCATCGCGTGCCCGTCAGACAGCGGCACCACAGCCCCAGGTCACAAAGGAGACACCAGAGCGGTGTAAGGATGACGCTGGACCCACTGCAATAACACCACCACGTATAAGATCTTCTCAAGACTTCCATGAACTGTACACTGAGTGATTACCTGGAGGAGTGAGTGTGAGCCACGCGACCCACTGTGCGAGAGTGGGAGGCGGATGCACCATAAGACAAGACACACTCACCGGGAATACTAGTCTGTCAACACGGGCGTCAACAGGGTCACTGGATCGAAGTCTTATAAACACCCAGAGTACGACGGGTTCAAGCGGTTACGAGATATCAATACACTGTGGTGAAATACACGAAATCAAGTCATACCTAAATCAAACTGGTGTTTACAGTCCCTGGTCTTCCTCATAGCCACATGTGAGGTATGTCAGTTATACAACATACTGCTTCTCTGTATCCTCCTTTACCGACAATACTCTATCACCAGGAAAAATCTCGTACATTAACGACTTTGAAGATACAAGTGTATTCTAATTAAATTCTCCGCGGGGGATAATGATAACTACAGGAACAGTGAACCATGATGGGAAGGGATCGAACACCAGAGTAAACAACAGACACAAAGAAGCCTTGCCAGAGAACAAACAATGCCATAAAAGACTCATGAAGGATTATGTCCAGTGACCTTAACACTGCCACGAAGATAACTGATGGTTGTGAACCTCCACTATCTCCAAGACGAGACCTGTAAAGCCAATAACAACAATACCATAAAAAATCAGATTTTTAATCCTAATTTAAGAAAAAAGTATTTTTTAAGCTGCAATATCATGTAATCTTGAAACAACACACACACACACACACACAAAATACCTTTACTTGGAGCAATGTCTCGACACCTCAATGTTGTCTGTACGAGTACTAATAACCAGGCGACAGTAAATACCAAACTACTTCAGCCTACGTCAAGGCGACCCTGGTTGTGTAACCCGGGGGCTGAGGTGGGTCCAGCGAGCACAGCACCTGAGTACCCAGCAGTGACTCAGGTCTCCTCCTCCAGTCCTGGTCCAGAGCCGAGCATTAGTGCATCCCTCGTCCCCGGCACCGTGGTCCGCGCTACACCGCTCTACCTCGCCGCGTAAACCCAAGGTAAACCCCTCACGAGAAGACCCGACCTTCCATAGCGTTCGAGAAGACAGCGCCACAAGTAAGTCGATCAGCCACAGTTAGGAGAGCAGTGGGTTATGTCGTAAGATGTGCACAGGTTCTCCACGTCATGTTCCCTCGCGTCTCCACGTGATAAACCTCGTCTGGGACACCATTACATTATCTTCTACGATCACACGTTAGGCATCTTGCCATTCTTACTACGACGGCACATTTTTATTTTCTTGTGCAAATTTGGGATAAGTTATCGCATAATTTACTACGCGTGGACCATAATCTCTCTCTTTAGTCTACGTTCTTATGATAAAAGTTTGAGTTTTTGATGTACTGTATTAGTTTACACAGGAATAATGAGAGCGGGTAGCGAGGGCGTGGAAAGATTCAGGCACGATTTAACCAGCTTTTATCTGAAGCTGTTCGCCCACACTAGAATTCTTGACGGAAAAGTACAGTTGCTCTGAAGAGTATCGCTGATTTACACCGTCTCGCAAACCAAGAACTTCGCAGCATTCAAACTCCCTCACTTTCCTGAAATGTGATTCATTGTAACATGCAACTGTTGGGTCGTCTATCGCTATCGGAAAGTTGGCAATGCTCGTGTTACGCAGGAGTCATCATTCTCTACCTTGTGTTCCTCGTCTGACCTGACTCTCATGACCAGGCTGGACAGTGTGAGGGGGGTCCGGAGATTGGCTGGGAGAGAGTACATGAGATAGTTGAGCTCTGGAACTGGCTCCAGTACATGGAAAAGGGTCTCGTATGTCCCCCCCTAAACACACAACTGTTCTGGTGAACGGTTGTCTGGGATACACACACGAAAGGTTAAGAATGTGTCGCATGGAAAGTGTACGACTCTTCAGAGACAATCAGTATGGGCCCTGCATTACCCACGCCTTGCCATCCAACCTCCATACATCTGATGCTCTGAAACTGGTACGGACGGGTAAAGCTTATCCGGATTACACAGAGAAGGTATAGGAAACTTCAGAGTCGAGAGCCAAAAAGAGTAAAGCCATTAGTCAAGATGAGGAACACCATTTGGAGGCAAAAGACATGCAAAACTGCCGGCAGGTATGACAGCTGCTGTAGGTGGGTGACAGGTGAGGGTCAGGATGACAGCTGGTGAGGGTGATGAAGACAGGTGGGGGAGAGTGGCGGTGAGGAGCATCTCCCTCACTATCAAGAATGCCTCATTTATCCTTCGGCTGCCTCCAACACACTACCTACACCCACTAGCCTCAATATAAAACCCTCACCTCACACTCACCTTAACAATGGCATGACACCTGCCGCTGTCAGACTCAACCCACATTCTAAACAACGCTCTCAATA
This sequence comes from Panulirus ornatus, assembly GCF_036320965.1. NCBI lineage: Eukaryota > Metazoa > Arthropoda > Malacostraca > Decapoda > Palinuridae > Panulirus > Panulirus ornatus. The sequence goes on from NC_092240.1 coordinate 30,337,688, forward strand.
ACCTGTAAAAAAAACATGTGCACAGAAGCAACAGTGCAGCTTGGCGTCAGACCGAGGTGTGGAGGCAGGAGAGCACCCCACACCACCATCGTAAGGTGAGGGCGTGCAGGTGGGTCTGTACCAACACTATAACAACTCGTGCTGCCCCTGTCATCGTGGACGGCATGTGATTATGATCATATACCGACAAAAAAAGTTTACCCTGTGGACACCGTGCACGGACCACACCGCCTCTGACGCCCGACACGGTCACAACAGCCATGCGCCACCCCAGCAGGGGGACGGAACCGCCGCCAAGGAATATATGACAACGTTGACTTCAGGTGGAAAAAAAATAAATCAATGAATAGATAAAGGAAACTCAGGAAATATCAACGTGAACGAAAAGCAGCTATAAGAATGACCGAAAAAAAAATCGCAAGGAAACATTCTGGTACGTTAACACAAACTGACGACGGCCGTTGAAGTTCCTCTCCTCTAACTACAGGCTGACGAGACGCCACAGATGACGTGACAAGAACATCATCCCATACGTAAGCCTGAGAGTCGCCAACCACAGGCAGCAGCGGCACCACTGAGTGCGTGAAGGACCGGGCTGAAGGCCAGACTCGAGGATCAACCTGACGAACCAGCCATGATGAGCCACTGGGCTGAGGAGCAAGTCCAGGGTTCAGGCTGATGACGTACACTGAGAAATACGGCTAAGAAGTAAGGTTACCAGGCCTCACTGACAGGCCAGTCTGAAGGACCGGGTTTTGATCGACAGAGCTCAAGGGGCTGAACTGAAGGGCCCGGCTACTACGAGGTTGAGAAGTTAACCTGAGGCAGTGGCGTTAAGTTAGGGAGGAGACGGAAGAGGATGGACATAGGAATATGAAGTTCTGATATGGAAAAGAGCGTTGGAGAACATATGTAGGTGTAGGGAGTAGGTTTTGTGGAGTGCGCAAATAAGTATTCTGGAAACGCACGGTGGCAGCCACAAGCCTAGTATGGGTGCTGAAACATGAGCTAAAGCAACAACCATGAGAGCACACCGACTAAGTGTAAGATATCATGGACGGTGATTTAATCACTGTGCGATACAAATGATCAGGTCTGGCCGTGACCCCTGGCAGCATACAAAATGCTAATGACCACTGAAAAGAGAGGGCAAGAACGCGACCTAATTTGCATCAAAATTTCCTTCAAGTGCACACAGGCAGCGACAGAGGCGGAGTGTGCAACACCAGGTATTAACACAGCTATCTCCTGAACCTGTACACAACCATTCTAACCAGCCTATCATACTTGCAAGTGAACGAGTCTAATATGGTCCAGAGACACACCATACCATGCTGAGGGCTCGAAGAGGAAAAGAACCGAGACTTATGCAAGGTGTGAGTCTCTCTCTCTCTACACCTTCCCACTGCAGTGTGTACGTACCATACTTTTTTGTGAGTAAGGATGGAACCTAAGGCGACGCAACAGATGACTACCGCCCGCCCCGCCCAACTCCCTACCCTGCAGGCATGCAGCATGTACCCAACTGCCACACTGCACTCTGTAATTGTACTCACTGCCTATCTATACACCATCACAATCAACTGACACTTGAAACTTCATCAGCTTACCGTCTGCATTAGGAGAACCTGTGATCTATGAACCGACTATATACCTAGTCGGTTTTTGCCGCTATCAGCGGCTAATTTATTGAGCGACCCTCGCTCATCATGCGAGCGGCAGCACCAGAGGATTACAGGGGTATGGCTAATACAATATTTCTTGCCATGACCTGCACGCACGTACACCATACTCCACCAACCCAGATGGAAATACCACGCACAGCGACAGACACCGTGCCTTCTCCAGGACAGTTCTGGGCGTCTGTGACGACATCTTCCTACGGCTTCGCGGGAAGAAAAAAAAAAAAATCGAAACAGTCTCGACACAGTGATTCTCCTTCATGTACATCCTCAAGTTCAATAAAATAATATGAACTTTGTGCACATCTACCCAGTTTGAACATTTGTTGAAGCACAAAGGAACGCAGTGAATCTCGACTTTGGGGTCAGGACTTTTGAGGAAGACTGAAGACCTTGTTTCCACGTCTTGAGCACTCACGATGGAGTCTCGTACCTCCACGTGTCTCTCGACACACACACACACACACCTCCCACCTCAATAGTATGACCCCGACATAGTAATGATGAAAACATAAATACCAGAAGAAAAAAAATTATAACATCAGGGAGGAAAATGGTATAATCCAAGTCAATAAATTTATCTACTGATATATTGTCAATTTTGTTCCCCTTTATCCCCTGAGCAAAACGGTGCAACCCATGGGTATGACGGCCTGACCTCTGACCTGACCCTTAAGGGTCAGTCGATGCTCACGCTCCATCTAGCTTGTGGGGCGTATTGTCACGCTTAAGGGCAATATGGTCGTGCTCAACGGGTTAACCCAAGATCTTAAAAACTAGCGAAATCACGACCAATCCTGAAGCAGTGGGTATGGCCCGTGGTGATTACCTCGTGGAGTCTTCGGGGTCCTCACCCCACAGCCCGGGCTGAGCCCAGGCTGCTGGATTGGGTCTTTGGTCGACCAAGCTGTTGGAAACCGCAGCCCTCAGGCCCACATAGCCCCTACAGCCTGGCTGGTCTGGTGCATTCTGTAGGTATTTGTTCAATGCACTCTTGAACTTCGTAACCGTGTAAACACCGTAGGAACAGTCCGAACATTGTAAGATTAATAAGAACTAAAACCCTTCAATCTCTACAGCTCTACCAAAGCCCTGTTAGCACGTCGGAGATTCTTTACATGTTTTCAAGACGAACACACATCACAGGCACAAGGTACTCCCACTGGAGATTCTCCAGTACCTGGCTACACTCCTCCTCCTCCTCCTCCGCTAACGCACGAGCTGTTCTTGGTCTTCCAATTCGCTTCAATTAACGTCACATTCTGGGGAAGCGAAGGTGTTCCGATAAAAGGGGCGGCCGTTTATCGGATACCCATCGAACGGACGTAGATGATATCACTATCTAGAGCAAAACGGTACGACGCTCGGGTCCATATGATGGCGTGACCTTTAACCTGCCTCTAAATAGTCAAGTACAAGGCCAGGCCATCATACCCAAGGGTCGTACCGTCCTGCGGCTCAAGGAGTAAAAGACAGATGTCCTAATGCGTACACGTTTCCCCCGAGGGCAGCGCCTCACACACACACTACCTCAGGGGCTTCCACGGAACCAGCCTGACTCTCGTGTTCATTAAGACGCCTCACGTTACACGTCCACTTGGTCACCCCGAGGGATCTTGGGGGGAACACATCCGATTCTTCACTTTACACTCTGGCCGCTGTGTACGTATCACGGTGGCGATCAACCCCCGTGGCTTGAGACGAGGCTAAAAACGCTTCCTCACATACCGGAGTGAACTGTGGCCAAGGATCGTGGGCCACACACGACCCAGTTTAATCCTCGATGTCAAACATAGACTGTAAACGACCCAGAGGTTTAAAAGATCCCTAAAAATATGTTGCCTTTACGACAGATTTACAAGCATGTGTCTTCCTGGGCATTTACCTCTACCTACAAGACTTGAGTTCCGCGAGTTAGCATGGCAGCCTTTGATAGAAGTAAACATCCGAATAGTTTGGTATAAGACATTTAACTTTGTTCACTCTTTACACCAAATATACGATCATGTTCACAGCAGGAGTGAGGCATATGCAACCTTTACGTTGAGGGTAATTCTACCTGATATCGAGGTCTGGCCTCTACCCCAGGTACTTTCAGCTGTCTGCACTTGTGTGACCCCGTACGTCTTCTACCACCATCACCACAGCAGGGGTCAAGCTTCACAGTGTGAAGTCGAAATAACTCCATGCGTCGCGACCAGACTCTGGGCCTAACATGGCTACAAATAACCTATAAGTACAGAGCATCTCTTGATCAACTCCGTCCATAAACAGTACAGGATAAGCCTCTCACGGAAGCCCACTGTGGACGCTTAGCTATAAAGTAACCTAACACAGTGTACATGTCGCCTTCATCCAAACACACACACACGTCAAATTTCAGTTGACTATTAACGAGTTGCTTCATAGTCTGCTCAAGGCACAGAACTATCCTGGTCAAGTTGCTACAAGACCTGCCAGGTCGTGGTCAAGTCGCTACAACACCAGCCAGGTCGTGGTCAAGTCGCTACAACACCAGCCAGGTCGTGGTCAAGCTGATCCAAGACCAGCCAGGTCGTGGTCAAGTCGCTACAAGACCAGCCAGGTCGTGGTCAAGTCGCTACAACACCAGCCAGGTCGTGGTCAAGCTGATCCAAGACCAGCCAGGTCGTGGTCAAGTCGCTACAAGACCAGCCAGGTCGTGGTCAAGTCGCCACACACAAGTCGCGAACGTCCGGGCCAGAAAGATCGCCCTTCCTATCGCAAGAAATGAATGTAGTGACTGGTCCATAAATTCCCGGTGGAATGTGTGTGGCGGCGACCATGAGGAAGACGCGCGCCTGTCTGGCCACTTCCCTGATGGGGTGAGGGTGGCAGTACAGGCCACGATGGTGATGACGGTACAGCGAGGGGTGATGACGGCGGTGCCGGGATGGCCATGGTGACGGTACAGCGACGGTTGACGCCTGGTGGGCAGGAGGAGCGTGATGGGAGGCTGCAGACACCCAGCAGCTTGGGAGGGTGCTGGATCCTCTCCCTCAGACTCCTGATCCCAACAAGGAGCCGACAATTTGCGTCCGTGATCCTGCATGTATCCCAGCTCGTCAGGGGAACATCAAAGAACCTTTCGAAAGGCCCTCGTACATACTTAATTACCTCGGGTCTACTCTATTATACACCAACTTCTCGCATACAACTCCAGCCTTTAACCAGTTCCCCACATATCCTACATTGCCTCCATCTTGTGTGGACAAAGTATCTCGAACAGCATTTTTTTTTTTTCGCGTCCCTTCAGGTCATGCAAGAGGTAACTGCAATGTATTATCTTCCTTTATCTTTCTTTATCTTCTTTTATCTTTCTGAGGAACCGTTTTAATTACCTCCCTTGATTGGAACAGCGACGGTGTTTGGGTCAGCGTGATCACAGAGAGTTGCTTACGAAGCTTCCAGTTTTGCAAGGAAAGACGAAGGATAAATTGACGTTCCAGGCCAAGTGTGTGTGTGTGTGTGTGTGTGTGTGTGTGTGTGTGTGTGTGTGTGTGTGTGTGTGTGTGTGCGTAGATGGAGACGACATTGCAGGAAGAAGGCAAAATCATAATGATGGAGACGATACGAATAACAGAAAACACAAGTGTCACACAAACGACAGTGACGCAGATAACACCATGATGACGGGAGCGCCAGTCCGTCAGGCAGTGAGTGCCACAGACGACAGTGACGAAGAGAGCCCGAGTACAGCAGGGGACGAGGAGGACAAGGCAGAGGGCCACAGTACAGCTGGGGAGGAGGAGGAGGAGGAGGAGGAGGAGGCAGAGAGCCGCCACACTGATGATATATGTGGCAGGAGAGGGAGGTCACACTGACGTGACAGAGTGAGAAGACCACAGTGTCAAGAGTGACATAAAATCATGATGTATGATTTTGATAAGAGATTATGATACGTGATAACCAGGATAACAGCGAATCAGAACAATGATGATGATGATCGCTATTGATCAATGATGATGATGATGATGATCAAGGGTGATGATGATGACTCAAGAGGCCAGAGTGGTTTAGGTGAGAACAATGTACACACAGAAAATATCGGATGGCCCTTGGCTATACTCCTGAACACAGAACATCCATGCTAGAGCAACAGACCACAGTGGCCAACAGTAACTCCACTGCTGAATGGAGAGAATCTGAAACGCATTCTTGACACAGTATAACCAGCAAACCCACAAAAGGAAGACCTCTTAAAGATAAAAGTGGATATCTTCCCCTCAAGGTGCACCACGCCAGTCACGTTGCCACATATCTGATAAGCACAGACCTGCAGCATCACACAGCCCAGCTGACCAAGACCTCAGCAACGAAGCTTGGTCATAGACCGAGCTCAGGATGTAGAACACAACCCCCGAAACCAGCGTAAGATAAGGTCAGAAAGCTGGAGGCCAGGGTAATGCTGCACATGAGGCATGAGGCCAGAGTAATGCTGCACATGACAAGCAGGAGGCCAGAGTAATACTGCACATGACAGGCAGGAGGCCAGAGGAATGCTGCACATGACAAGCAGGAGGCCAGAACTATGATGCACATGACAGGCAGGAGGCCAGAGTTATGCTGCACATGACAGGCAGGGGGCCAGAGTAATGCTGCACATGACAAGCAGCAGGCCAGAGTGATGCTGCACATGACAGGCAGGAGGCCAGAGTGATGCTGCACATGACAGGCAGGAGGCCAGAGTAATGCTGCACATGAGGCAGGAGGCCAGAGTTATGCTGCACATGACAGGCATGAGGCCAGAGTAATGCTGCACATGACAAGCAGGAGGCCAGAGTGATGCTGCACATGACAGGCAGGAGGCCAGAGTGATGCTGCACATGACAGGCAGGAGGCCAGAGTAATGCTGCACATGAGGCAGGAGGCCAGAGTTATGCTGCACATGACAGGCAGGGGGCCAGAGTAATGCTGCACATGACAAGCAGGAGGCCAGAGTGATGCTGCACATGACAGGCATGAGGCCAGAGTGATGCACATGACAGGCAGGAGGCCAGAGTAATGCTGCACATGAGGCAGGAGGCCAGAGTAATGCTGCACATGAGGCAGGAGGCCAGAGTAATGCTGCACATGAGGCAGGAGGCCAGAGTAATGCTGCACATGAGGCAGGAGGCCAGAGTTATGCTGCACATGACAGGCAGGGGGCCAGAGTAATGCTGCACATGAGAGGCAGGAGGCCAGAGTAATGCTGCACATGACAAGCAGGAGGCCAGAGTAATGCTGCACATGAGAGGCAGGAGGCCAGAGTAATGCTGCACATGAGAGGCTGTAGTAGTAATGTAGATACTAGTATGAGCAGTGATGAAGTTATCAGTGAGGCAAGAAATCAGGTACACGTCTGAGATAAGAGGCATGAAGACAGTGATGATGGAGAGGACAGTGAAAACAGGAGGCTAGAATCATTGACGAGGAAGGGCTGGTAATGAGACTGATAATAGTGAAGGAGGAAGGCGAGAGTAATGAGAGAGATAGCAGGTAGTAGAAGGCCACCAGCCAGCCAAGCGTTAGTGAGAAGCCAATGTGGGGTAAGGACCACCGAAGACCAGTATGGCAGGAGGGTCCTGCCGCAAGGTACAGACCGAAGACACGAGATGAGGAGACCACGTCATGCCCGTCTGCCGGAAATACTGGACATAAACCACCAATAAGCTGGCGGTCGGGGGCAGTCAGCGTCTTCCCTCAACTCGACCAACAAGTACTACAAGGTTGGTCAATCGTCTCCCACGATACACACTACGCTCATTCCTTCTCAAGTCACTTCTAGTGGAACAAGTTTTCCTTCACCAGTCGCCCTCAGTGCTTCTGTTTTGGGGAGCCGCAGGTGTTGTAGTTTTTTATCATTCAGACGTACAGCCACCCTCGACAAGATGGAGTACTTTTAAGACACCTAATAACATTTTTCTGATTTGTACTGAAGTTCTGGTCTTCACGCCAGAATGAAGAGAGAGAGAGACGACGGTAAAGAGAGGCAGTTACAACAGGGAAGGAGGCTGGTAGCGCAGGAAGGAGGCTAATGTGGGGTTTGCTGGGCTAACCACAGCAGCGGTAGCGACCGCCCTACCGGAGCCAGGTGTCCACCGATGTCGTGGCCACCGATACCTGACCCACTGACCTGTACAGCTGACACATCAAGCCATCAACACACGAGTGTTCGGCCACCACTTACTGCACAGGATCCAGCCAAGGTCCTGCACCCTGACTATTACTATCCAAGTCATCTTCCATCTATCTATCCCACCAGTCTCCATCACCAACCATCCCTAACCGATACTCCATGATTCTAATAAGCCATCCATATTCTCAGTCTCAAACTATCCCAACTACCTCCATAACTAACGACCCTCAAGAGAGACGACCAGCAACAGTGCCTGCCAATCCCATTGCTTGTCACCGCACACAAACCACTTGCACAAGCAGACCATCCCGCCACAAACCACCGCTATCAAATCTATGCCCCATCAGTAACGAGTCTAACCATTATCCACTCCCATCTCTAATCACCCCTCCCACTAACTCTCCTCACCGATAATCATATACTTGCCATAGTCATCTTACCGGTAATCACCCCGACCACTAACTACCAACATAACTAACCACTTCCACCACTAAAAACCCTCACCAATAACCGCAGACCAATCACCACAAACAACCCTCACTGGCAACCTCGACAGTGGCAACTACCCAGACCCATAACAACAAGCACTGCTAACCTCAGCCACAACCTCAACCAACAATATCCTCTTCCACAACCAAACACAATCTACCATCCATTACCACAACCAAACACAATCTACCATCCATTACCACCACCAACACAATCTACCATCCATTACCACAACCAAACACAATCTACCATCCATTACCACAACCAACACAATCTACCATCCATTACCACAGCCAACATTATCCTCAATCATAATCAAAACCAACACCATCCTCATCCATAACCACAACCAACACTATCCTCTACCATGCGTATCTCAGCACAGGAGACCCAAGACACCGTGGGGCAGCGCCTAGACCTTCTGCGCACTCTGTATGCTCTCTTGCGCTACCGCCCGCAGGTTGGGCAGGAGCGCTTTATTGTTACCTGGTGGTGATGCACTGCCTTGCCCTACTCTGACGCTTATCTCCCGACACCGGCCGTCACGGTCAAGGACAAGGTGCACCAGCGGGGCCTGTTCAGTCTCCGTCTCCTCGAGTGAGCTGACACACACTGTACAGAGGAAGGGTCCTATGATGGGCACCGCGTGCAGGCCTGCATCTGACCTGGTGTCTGGTGGTATGATGAGGTACTTACAACGTACCACGGTCGGTGTCTGGTGGTATGATGAGGTACTTACAACGTACCACTGTCGGTGTCTGGTAGTATGATGAGGTACTTACAACGTACCACTGTCGGTGTCTGGTAGTATGATGAGGTACTTACAACATACCACTGTCGGTGTCTGGTGGTATGATGAGGTACTTACAACGTACCACTGTCGGTGTCTGGTGGTATGATGAGGTACTTACACCGTACCACTGTCGGTGTCTGGTGGCATGATGAGGTACTTACATCGTACCACTGTCGGTGTCTGGTGGCATGATGAGGTACTTACATCGTACCACTGTCGGTGTCTGGTGGTATGATGAGGTACTTACATCGTACCACTGTCGGTGTCTGGTAGCATGATGAGGTACTTACATCGTACCACTGTCGGTGTCTGGTGGTATGATGAGGTACTTACATCGTACCACTGTCGGTGTCTGGTGGTATGATGAGGTACTTACATCGTACCACTGTCGGTGTCTGGTAGCATGATGAGGTACTTACATCACACCAGTGAGGGATGACTGGAGACATCTTCAAGGTGGGTGAGGGCCAGATTCCATACGGCCAGCCCTCTCCTGGAATGCTGTCCAGTATAGCTACCGTTCGTGCCCTTCCGACCGTCGGACCTGATGACGTTTTATTCTTAAAAACTAATATGAAGTTAAGTATTGGGAAACATCTGTCCATCATCGAAGGTCCGCCGATGTGGCCGGGTGACCGAACGCTGGAAGCCAAGTCCCCTTAATTGTAACCAATGAGGCGTTACCATAGCTTTCCTAAATCATGTTTACAAGTGTTGTTCATCATGAAACCTCTTCCACCACGACATTAACAGAGCCAGTTTTTTTTTATTACCTCATTAAAACCATCGATAAAGAGATACATGTGATCCGCCAGACATGATAATGGGCATCACTGCAAATCTCAAAATTCGCGGAGGATACAGAAGTGGGGATTAAGTCTGCGACAGAAACAGAACGTCTGCGGCCACAGCCTGACGCAGACAAACTGATGGGCTGGACTAACAGGTGGCAAGCGAGGGCAGAGTGATTTCAATACTGATACGTGCAAGTCGTACATATCGGCAGTAGAAGTGAAGAGAGGCGAACTACAACGGAAATTCTCTTGAGCTGCCAAAGGATCAATGAGGAACAGGACTTGGGTGTGACAATCCCTGGTGACTTAAGCAAGCAGTGCACACACAGGTAGAGAGAGAGAAAAAAAAAGGAGGGGGGCGAAAAAAAAATTCGAGGATTCATACGGGTGGTTTTTCGAATATAAGTCTCGAGAAATTCTCCTCATACTTTACAACTCACTGGTGCGTCCACGTCTTGAACACTGTGTTCAGTTTGGGTCACCCTACTTGATGAAGGACAGACAGAGAAAGGTTAGGATACAGAGGCGAGCTAACATGATGATTCCCGGCCTGAAAAACAATTCCTATGAGAGCCGACTAAACAAATTAAATCAGTTTACCTTAGAAAAAGTTGAGAGGTGATCCAACACAGGAATTCAGAATCATTAAAGGCTTCGATAATCTCGATACAATCGAGCTACTTAAAGAGAGATTCGTCGAATTTCACGAGTAGTTATGGCTATAAACTCGAGGACAAACATTTTACCTCGAACGAGACAAAATATTTTTTCCCTCAACAGGATTGTTAACATCTGGACTGATTTACCAATACGAGCAGCTGAAAGCAGTGTCACAAATACGTTTACGTATCGACTTGAATCGTATTTCGCTTCCAATTTACGACCCACGACAGACACGATAATTTGCAGGTCTTACTCTTAAAGAAGAAAAAAAAAAAAAAAATCGGTATGTCTTCTACTCCTTCCACAATAATCCGTAGGTCTAAGTTGTCTTCCGCTATCACAAAACGCCTCGTCAAGACCCAGTGGTCTGTTTCTGTTTCAATCTAGCTGCACGTCTCCTGCTTATATCGTACAGACGAACGTATCCTGGAGGAGGTAATAGACAAGTGTTATCAGTAACGTCCCAGCAGATCGCCTCAGCATAATCATCAACTACATTATGAGTAACACCCTCACGTAACACTAACTCACTACAGTCTACATATGTAGCTTACAAGCACTACTGCCCAGCTTCACTGAAGGCTGTAGACCTCAAAATAACGTAAACTACATCACACATCCGGCGCTGAACATCCCATCTTCGATATGGAGTCCCCCCCAAAAAAAAAATACGTAACCAGCAGCAACATCATGTAAACTTCACTCGCCAACATCTCACTGAAAACACGGGAGAAGAAAACCTGCTACGATCCCATGAGACTTCGGACAACAGAAGCCACGTTCATAAGGGAATACAACAATCACTTCCTAAATCGTCAAGATACAGGACAAGCTAGACTACAACCGCTCCCCACTACACTACAGTAGACCTCAGCCACTACCTCCACGACACTCCCTCCTGGTGCACAGAACCCGAGGGAGTCCACAGCCAAGTGTGACGCATACCGACTACACTATCATTTCTCTCTCTTTTTTTTTTTCGTCGGAGGTTCGACTCACGAACAAAAGTCTACATCATGGCCGGGCGTTCACTGACATATAGAGAGGTTGACGAAAGGCGAAAAATAAGAGACAAGGAAAAATCATTACAAAACATGTCTTTTAAAATGTGCCAGGTCATAGTTACTGGGAAAGACACGAGATGGTAGAGTCCAAAGCTCTGAGGTGTTGGGAAAGAAACACTTATCAAAACGGCCCACCCTTGAGTTGCCAACGGCCACATAATGCTAAAGTGACGCAGCAGCCTACCCAGTATCAACGTGGTCTAGCCAGCGGTGCGGTACATAAACAGCCAGCCCTCGGGAGCAAAAACACAAAGTAATAAGTAGAAAAGAGGGAAAGTGAAGCAATAATGCGGCAGAGGGCAACCGGGTCAAGTGCGAAGAACACCAAGATGTTACCTACGTTCTCGGTCTTACCTTTACCATATGTGAACCACTGCTGTTAACATGGTTTCTTCTGTCTAGTATCATTCTACGGTGATTGTGACCAAAGGTGGACGGTGCCTGTGTGACCGAAGCGTCTCACATGTTATTCAAGAATGAAGTGAAAATAGGACATTCAATTCACTCTTTAGCTGATGAAGCAAAACGCGCGATGAAAACGAAAATAAATCAATGTTCAATATACACTGATCTTTAACCAATGAATCACAAAAAATGCTCTGCCTTCTGACACACACACACACACACACACACACACACATTCCTCGGTCCACCGACCGTTGGAGCTGTGACTCAGCTGACCACAGCGACGGTTGAGGTTGTGACCCAGCACCAAGACCTGACCCACGTCCATCACCACTATCATCATCACCTTGCAACATCCACCAGTGCTCGTACACGTACAAGTATTGTCCTATACCCAAAACTGTCAACGTCATACACAAGTGCAGAGTTAATCAAGCAAACGCTTCAGTTTACCGATAGCTATGTGTATGTCAACTACTATGTAACTGTAACGTGAACAATGTCAAAATATATATCACTCAGTGTTCAATACAAAATACATATTATACGTAAACACTGCAAGTATGTAACTTGACATCACTCAATGTTCACCATTAAATACATAACGTACGTCAACATACATGCAGTTCCACCAATATGTAACTTTACTACTCCATGTATAATACATAAACCAACAAATTTGCTCCGTGAAAATTCCTGTGCTTATGGAGACAGACCTTCACTCACGTGCTTAAGCAAAGAGCAAGGGGGATCCAGCCCCTACCTTCTGTGATTAACTAGTAATTGCTATGACACCTCCCCCCCACCCTTCCTTTATGTGATTCCACACCTGTACATTTTCAGCCGAACGGCAGCCTGAATTCAACCAATTCTCTCTCTCTCTCTCTCTCTCTCTCTCTCTCTCTCTCTCTCTCTCTCTCTCTCTCTATATATATATATATATATATATATATATATATATATATATATATATATCCCTGGGGATAGGGGAGAAAGAATACCTCCCACGTATTCCCTGCGTGTCGTAGAAGGCGACTAAAAGGGAAGGGAGCGGGGGGCTGGAAATCCTCCCCTCTCGTTTTTTTTTTTTTTTTTTTTTTTTAATTTTCCAAAAGAAGGAACAGAGAAGAGGTCCAGGTGAGGATATTCCCTCAAAGGCCCAGTCCTCTGTTCTTAACGCTACCTCGCTATCGCGGGAAATAGCGAATAGTATGAAAAAAAAAAAAAAAAAAAAAAAAAAAATATATATATACATATATATATATATATATATATATATATATATATATATATATATATATATATATATATATATATATATATATAGCTGTATTTTCCGTAGGATCTCGTCATCCACTACAAGCGACATCAAGCACAAGTCTCTGGGGTACAACACGGTACAGACTTGTAGCCATGCACACAGACAGACTCCACCGGCGAGCCACCTGCATGACCACTGGAGCAGAACTGGGGAGGGAGGAGGGCTGGTTGGGCGGTAGGGCAGGGCAGGACAGGTTGGTTAGAACTGGTAAGGACTTCAGATACAGTGAAAGAACAGCTGATAATGGTAAAGAGCTGACAGGATGACAGAGAAGGCTGCCAGATATAATGGCTGGCTCCTCATATCGCACCTGCAAGTCAATGACCTCCCCTGATACCACACTTGCCTGTGCATCTGTGAGCTAAGAGCTTCCCATGATACTATACCTGCCTGCGCACCTGTGAGTCACCGGACTCTATTCATACCCGCGTGTGCATCTGTAAATCAGTCTCTGTTGCGCTTGGGCTTCGTTAACGTTAGTACGAACCTGTGCTTAGGATAATAGAATAATGATTAAGCCAACAAACCATGCAATACACTATGATGAAGCGAGTCCAGGGCAGTGTGAGGCCAGGACTAGCGCCACGAACTGTGCGAGTGTGAGGACTAGCACAAGTGTGAGAGGATCAGCAAACAGGGATTGCGTCAATGTGACGAGTAACACAAGTGTGAAGTGTGTGTGCTGGACAGACAGGGCCAGCACCAGGGTCTGTATCAGTGTGAGGACCAACACAAGTGTGAGAGGTGTGTAGAACAGGTACGACCAGCACCAGGGTCTGTATCAGTGTGAGGACCAACACAAGTGTGAGAGGTAGGTAGAACAGGTAGGACCAGCACCAGGGTCTGTATCAGTGTGAGGACCAACACAAGTGTGAGAGGTAGGTAGAACAAGTAGGACCAGCACCAGCGACTGTCAAGTGTGAGGACCATCACAAGTGTGAGAGGTGTGTGAAAGACTCATGAGGTCCAGTTGGCCATTAGCCAGGGTGGTTCTATGCTACTACGGACCAGTACCTACAAAACCCAAGAGACTTCACTGTCTCTAACTCTCTGACCTGCGACACTCTTAAGACGAGGGATATCTCAAAAGCTCGAGGCAACGACGCTAGGTGTACAAGTGATATCAATATAATAAACACGAATTAAACAAAATGCGAAAAATGAATTAAATAACCAGTCCAAGATTTTTTCCTTCAAAATTCTATCCAATATATATATTTAATCAGAATGCAAGACAGCTTTCATTAACTTGTAAAATACTTTTTAAGGGAATAATTAAAATATATATTAAATTAATTCATCAGAGGAGTAAAAAAAAAATGATATACAAAACAAATAGAAAATTAAATATACCGTGAATTTTTAAGGCACTCGCCGGACGGCTGAACACATATGCACGTATTTCTCTGACGAAGTGGTTACCGCCCCAGTGTTTGGTGGTGACGGCAGGAGTGGGCGGCCGCTGGGGAGGGCCTGTGGCTAGTACTGGAGACACAGGGGAGGGCAGGGGGAGGGGGTGGCAGAGGACTGGAGACACAGGGGAGGGCAGGGGGAGGGGGAGTGGCAGAGGACTAGAGACACATGGGTGGGGAGGGGCTGTAGCTGAGTATTTGAGGGCCAGGGGTAGGGAGGGGCAGAAGCTAAGGACTGGAAAACCAGGAGTGGGTAGAGTCAGTGGCTAAGTAGTGGAGACCCAGGAGTGGGGACTTGTTAAGTACTAGAGGACCAGACCTGAGAAGGAGTAATGGCTATGTACTGTAGGACAAAAGGCGGGGAAGGTCGCAGCACACACACACACACACACACACACACACACACACACACACACACACAGCCTCCGTGGAAACGTAGTCAGCGTTACTGACCATGAATCAGCAAGGGCCTGCACGGGGCCGGGCTGCATGGGTTCGAATCCTTGACGCGGCAATCGGCCCACCCTCTGGGCTAGTTGATAAACAGGTACCCGGCTTACGCCGGGTTCTGCGTATGTGTACACACATTGGAGTATAGACACAGTACATATATACAAGGTGGAGAGACGAGGCAACACGAAAACTTCCTTCTTCCCGCCACATACAAATGGTAATCATATCTTATACTGTTCTGTCACGAGGGCTCCTGGCACGTAGCATCCAGGCACGTAACAACACTAACAGCATTGTCAGGACAGCTGCAGCAGATGCGGAGACAGTAACAAAAATGACACCTTACACAACGTGGAGAGAGCTCTGTAACAACGTAAGCTCTCGAGGTAACACGGGTAACGCACTGTCACACAACAACGCTCAGAGCTGAGAATCCTGTAACACAACATACGATTTAATACTAATACCAACACTACACGATACACTGGAATTATAAACAGCCTCAGTAGAATTAGCAGTCCCTTCAACACTTAACAACTACCTGCAGAATTACACATCTCCTGTAATCTTAAACAGCCAGCTGCATCTCTTAACAGCCGGCTGTAATGGTAAATAGCCAACTACAACACTGAACAGCCAGCTGCAACACTAAACGTCCAGGTGCAACATTAAACAGCCAGGGTGCAGCACTAAACAGCCAGGTGCAACATTAAACAGCCAGGAGCAACTTAACAGCCAGGTTCAACATTAAACAGCCTGACAAAATCATAAACAGCCCACTATGTAATGGTGGAGAGTACAGGCGATAACACAAACTGTACCTTCCTCTCTCGCTAGTACAGGAAGTTACATGATGGAGCGGTTACCAGTACCCGCGGCGGTACACAACATATAACACCAGGCAGGCAGGACAGTTGAGCACCACACACAACCACAAACGACGGAACACGAAGCTGCTCCAGCCACTACCAGCACAGAAAGGAACGCAGAGGAACACACCGGCAGTAAACACGACTGAGCAGCGCATCCGGCAACATGGGCAGCGCAACAAGCACGAACTAAGCAGCGTACACAGCAACATGGTCATCGCTGTCTGCAACCGAGGGTAAGGCACCAGGTAGAGCAGTCATTACCCAGGCGTCTGAGGTTCGTCTACCCAGTAAAGCAAGCGACCTCTCTCCACGCACGCCCCATGTTAGATTAATTTGCATAAATATGACGTAATTACGGGTTCAGTCCTTATGCAGCTGATGACGGTGGGGACAAGTTCTGCCCCACCGCGCACACATCCGCTGGACGGTCACCACACCCGAGGGGCGACGCAACGCCATCCACCCGTACCTCCACCATCATCATCCACCACCCCTCACCCAACCCCCACCATCTACCCTCACCGCTACCTCACAACCACACGAGCTCTCCAGCCTCCTCACCGCCTACCACACACACACACACACACACACACACACACACACAAAACGACCCCATCATTAAGACCCAGTGACTCTGATCTCCGAATGAGCTCAATGTGTGACGACCAACGAAACGTCGACTCCGGAGAGAACGGTCCACTGACGACAGTCGCTTTGGCCTGGCTCTCACCGACCAGGGAGGGGAGGAGGAAGACGACTCCGGCATGACGGTGGGGTTGTCGTGGAGTCGTCCCCAGGGGGGATGGGCAGGTCACCACACACGGTCATCATCAAACCTCATCTTGTGATATCATATCTCCCACTTGGCATCAACGTCCAACATTCAAACATCAATGTCTGACAGCGAGCATCAACCTCAACACTGGCACACGCAACGTAATCGATATGTCAACACCAACACATCACCAACGGGAAACCTATACGCATTTTCCTCACAACAATTAAGCGCTCACGCAAATAATATCAAAACCCGTCAATCAACATTAATGCAGCGATATTTATGGACACATCCGTGGTGTAGCGGTTTACCGTTCCTGTCCATGACGCATTCACGGGCCGCCCAGGGTTAAGCGCACTGGATTCGCATCCTGGTTGTGGCAATCGGGCCACAGCGAACCAAGCCGTTCATCCAGCCATCCTAATTCGTTGGTCGGGATACTGGATACCTGGCTCAGGCTAAGATATACACATATATATATATATATATATATATATATATATATATATATATATATATATATATATATATATATATATATATATATATATATTATCCCTGGGGATAGGGGAGAAAGAATACTTCCCATGTATTCCCTGCGTGTCGTACAAGGCGACTAAAGGGGAAGGGAGCGGGGGGGCTGGAAATCCTCCCCTCTCTCTTTTTTTTTTTTAATTTTCCAAGAGAAGGAACAGAGATGGGGGCCAGGTGAGGATATTCCCTCAAAGGCCCAGTCCTCTGTTCTTAACGCTACCTCGCTAATGCGGGAAATGGCGAATAGTATGAAAGAATATATATATATATATTTTTATTTTTTATTTATTATACTTTGTCGCTGTCTCCCGCGTTTGCGAGGTAGCGCAAGGCGAAAGAAATGGCCCAACCCCCCCCCCCATACACATTTATATACATACGTCCACACACGCAAATATACATACCTACACAGCTTTCCATGCCTTGATTCAATCCACTGACAGCACGTCAACCCCGGTATACCACATCGCTCCAATTCACTCTATTCCTTGCCCTCCTTTCACCCTCCTGCATGTTCAGGCCCCGATCACACAAAATCTTTTTCACTCCATCTTTCCACCTCCAATTTGGTCTCCTTCTTCTCCTTGTTCCCTCCACCTCCGACACATATATCCTCTTGGTCAATCTTTCCTCACTCATTCTCTCCATGTGCCCAAACCACTTCAAAACACCCTCTTCTGCTCTCTCAACCACGCTCTTTTTATTTCCACACATCTCTCTTACCCTTACGTTACTCACTCGATCAAACCACTTCACACCACACATTGTCCTCAAACATCTCATTTCCAGCACATCCATCCTCCTGCGCACAACTCTATCCATAGCCCACGCCTCGCAACCATACAACATTGTTGGAACCACTATTCCTTCAAACATACCCATTTTTGCTTTCCGAGATAATGTTCTCGACTTCCACACATTCTTCAAGGCCCCCAGAATTTTCGCCCCCTCCCCCACCCTATGATCCACTTCCGCTTCCATGGTTCCATCCGCTGCCAGATCCACTCCCAGATATCTAAAACACTTCACTTCCTCCAGTTTTTCTCCATTCAAACTCACCTCCCAATTGACTTGACCCTCAACCCTACTGTACCTAATAACCTTGCTCCTATTCACATTTACTCTTAACTTTCTTCTTCCACACACTTTACCAAACTCAGTCACCAGCTTCTGCAGTTTCTCACATGAATCAGCCACCAGCGCTGTATCATCAGCGAACAACAACTGACTCACTTCCCAAGCTCTCTCATCCCCAACAGACTTCATACTTGCCCCTCTTTCCAAAACTCTTGCATTTACCTCCCTAACAACCCCATCCATAAACAAATTAAACAACCATGGAGACATCACACACCCCTGCCGCAAACCTACATTCACTGAGAACCAATCACTTTCCTCTCTTCCTACACGTACACATGCCTTACATCCTCGATAAAAACTTTTCACTGCTTCTAACAACTTTCCTCCCACACCATATATTCTTAATACCTTCCACAGAGCATCTCTATCAACTCTATCATATGCCTTCTCCAGATCCATAAATGCTACATACAAATCCATTTGCTTTTCTAAGTATTTCTCACATACATTCTTCAAAGCAAACACCTGATCCACACATCCTCTACCACTTCTGAAACCATATATATATATATATATATATATATATATATATATATATATATATATATATAATGAGATGGTCTTGATTAGAGCTTCAGTTGCCCATGCCGTCTCAGCTAACACGAAAAAAAAAAAAAATATATATATATATATATATATATATATATACATATCACCAATACCTCTGCGCCACCAGCGCTGCCACCACAACCATGGGCGCCTGAACATTAACAAGGTTAAAACCTCAGCATAGCGACGATGAACAACTGGGCTCCCAACAATCAGCATCAATACCCGAGCAATCTCGCATCATCGGCAGACCAATTTGCATAAGCATTCACATTAATGAACATTACCAGTAGCCGGTTGTTAACGCTGACCACCGTCTGTGCCATTCGACCAGCATGTAACACGGGCTGCGCCCGGGTGATCATATCTACTGCTTACTACAAGCAATATCAGTTTAGCCTTGGCTTTTAGTGCGTCACTTAAACGTGTGTGTGTGTGTGTGTGTGTGTCTTGCGCTGGTGTGGCGGGTAAGCAGACCGGCACAGCTCACTTCTGGAAGACGAAACTGGACTGTCTTTTGTTCTGATGCACCAGGCTGTTTCAAGTCTGCGAGCTGTAAAGTACTGCGGCCTGCATGGAATGGAATCAAGAGGGAATTCTATGATAAAACTGAGCATCAGTTACAATCATAGTGATCTTAAGGTAAATGTTCAGAAAAATTAACAATTTTCATCTTGTGTCCGCCATCTTGGATTTCAAAACTCCCGCCATTTCTACCTACTTTACGGGCAGAGATGAACGCCCTCACACCTCTGGCCTTGGCTCTTCCATCTGTATATCAGCAGTTAAGAAATTTGTGGTACAAGTACCAGAAATCCCCGATTCCAAGATGGCCACCACTTCGTAACCATTCTGACGATATTCCTCCACTCCCTCTGCCTGGGCTCTCGACCCCTGGTGTCTACATCTGCATTTCCGATACCAAGAATGTATGTTCGTACAACGTACTACCGCATGCACGGCCGCCATCACGCTCTCACGTTCGGAGGTGAGGGTAAACACACTACTCCGTCCCACTAGCACTGCACCAGCCTGATGTGACACTCAGGCAAGAATCTGTGTGTAATGGGTTGTCCTATTGGCATCAGTACATACCACTCTGGCGGATGCCACTGTGCTCATGCCACTGTCCTCACCACTGGAGATAAACGTCATATATAAAAAAAAAGGGAGATAAACGTCACATTAAAAAAAAGGCTCCGTATCCTTCCCCTCTAAACAGTACCAGTCCCTAGATGCGACAAAAAAAAAAAAAAATGAGTGCCACATTCTACCATGGATATCCCATGGATATTAGACCGACTACATGAACTCACACATACCAGTTGACCTTACGTGACCTTACAACCCCCACACAGTTAACCTTACGTGACCTTACAACCCTCACACACTATCCATTCCTTCCACAACAAAAAAACAACAACAATGGTGTAAATGTAATTTACTTAAGCTTTCAGGTAAAAGCGAGAAAAAATACGTATGCAAATCCCTATTAACAGAAAGGAGTAAAGTCTTACGATTGATCGTTTACTATTATCATTCATCCATATATATATATATATATATATATATATATATATATATATATATATATATATATATATATATATATATATATATATATATTCCTATGAGTCCACGGGGAAAATGAAACACAATAAGTTCCCTAGTGCACTTTCGTGTAATAATGACATCAGGGGAGACACAAGAGAGAAATATAAGTCACTTGATATACATCGAAGAGACGAAGCTTGGACGCCGTTTGGTAAACATGCGATTGCCCAAGACATGTCTTTGGGCAATCGCATATTTACCAAATGGCGTCCTAGGACGAAGCTAGGACGCCATGTTTACCAATTGGCGTCCTAGCTTCGTCTCTTCGATGTATATCAACTGACTTATATTTCTCTCTTGTGTCTCCACTGATGATGTGATTATTACACGAAAGTGCACTAGGGAACTTATCGTGTTTCATTTTCCCCGTGGACTCATACGAATATCTTGATCACGCGCAAAATTGTGATCCTTTCCAATATATATATATATATATATATATATATTGGATTACGTGTTAATTGACAGGCGTGCGAAAGAGAGACTTTTGGATGTCAATGTACTGAGAGGTGCAACTGGAGGGATGTCTGATCATTATCTTGTGGAGGCTAAGGTGAAGATTAGTATGGGTTTTCAGAAAAGAAGAGTGAATGTTGGGGTGAAGAAGGTGGTGAGAGTAAGTGAGCTTGGGAAGGAGACCTGTGTGAAGAAGTATCAGGAGAGACTGTGTACAGAATGGAAAAAGGTGAGAACAATGGAAGTAAGGGGAGTGGGGGAGGAATGGGATGTATTTAGGGAATCAGTGATGGATTGCGCAAAAGATGCTTGTGGCATGAGAAGAGTGGGAGGTGGGCTGTTTAGAAAGGGTAGTGAGTGGTGGGATGAAGAAGTAAGAGTATTAGTGAAAGAGAAGAGAGAGGCATTTGGACGATTTTTGCAGGGAAAAAATGCAATTGAGTGGGAGAAGTATAAAAGAAAGAGACAGGAGGTCAAGAGAAAGGTGCAAGAGGTGAAAAAAAGGGCAAATGAGAGTTGGGGTGAGAGACTATCAGTAAATTTTAGGGAGAATAAAAAGATGTTCTGGAAGGAGGTAAATAGGGTGCGTAAGACAAGGGAGCAAATGGGAACTTCAGTGAAGGGCGTAAATGGGGAGGTGATAACAAGTAGTGGTGATGTGAGAAGGAGATGGAATGAGTATTTTGAAGGTTTGTTGAATGTGTCTGATGACAGAGTGGCAGATATAGGATGTTTGGGTCGAGGTGGTGTGCAAAGTGAGAGGGTTAGGGAAAATGATTTGGTAAACAGAAAAGAGGTAGTAAAAGCTTTGCGGAAGATGAAAGCCGGCAAGGCAGCAGGCTTGGATGGTATTGCAGTGGAATTTATTAAAAAAGGGGGTGACTGTATTGTTGACTGGTTGGTAAGGTTATTTAATGTATGTATGACTCATGGGGAGGTGCCTGAGGATTGGCGGAATGCGTGCATAGTGCCATTGTACAAAGGCAAAGGGGATAAGAGTGAGTGCTCAAATTACAGAGGTATAAGTTTGTTGAGTATTCCTGGTAAATTATATGGGAGAGTATTGATTGAGAGGGTGAAGGCATGTACAGAGCATCAGATTGGGGAAGAGCAGTGTGGTTTCAGAAGTGGTAGAGGATGTGTGGATCAGGTGTTTGCTTTGAAGAATGTATGTGAGAAATACTTAGAAAAGCAAATGGATTTGTATGTAGCATTTATGGATCTGGAGAAGGCATATGATAGAGTTGATAGAGATGCTCTGTGGAAGGTATTAAGAATATATGGTGTGGGAGGCAAGTTGTTAGAAGCAGTGAAAAGTTTTTATCGAGGATGTAAGGCATGTGTACGTGTAGGAAGAGAGGAAAGTGATTGGTTCTCAGTGAATGTTGGTTTGCGGCAGGGGTGTGTGATGTCTCCATGGTTGTTTAATTTGTTTATGGATGGGGTTGTTAGGGAGGTAAATGCAAGAGTCTTGGAAAGAGGGGCAAGTATGAAGTCTGTTGGGGATGAGAGAGCTTGGGAAGTGAGTCAGTTGTTGTTCGCTGATGATACAGCGCTGGTGGCGGATTCATGTGAGAAACTGCAGAAGCTGGTGACGGAGTTTGGTAAAGTGTGTGGAAGAAGAAAGTTAAGAGTAAATGTGAATAAGAGCAAGGTTATTAGGTACAGTAGGGTTGAGGGTCAAGTCAATTGGGAGGTGAGTTTGAATGGAGAAAAACTGGAGGAAGTGAAGTGTTTTAGATATCTGGGAGTGGATCTGTCAGCGGATGGAACCATGGAAGCGGAAGTGGATCATAGGGTGGGGGAGGGGGCGAAAATTTTGGGAGCCTTGAAAAATGTGTGGAAGTCGAGAACATTATCCCGGAAAGCAAAAATGGGTATGTTTGAAGGAATAGTAGTTCCAACAATGTTGTATGGTTGCGAGGCGTGGGCTATGGATAGAGTTGTGCGCAGGAGGATGGATGTGCTGGAAATGAGATGTTTGAGGACAATGTGTGGTGTGAGGTGGTTTGATCGAGTAAGTAACGTAAGGGTAAGAGAGATGTGTGGAAATAAAAAGAGCGTGGTTGAGAGAGCAGAAGAGGGTGTTTTGAAATGGTTTGGGCACATGGAGAGAATGAGTGAGGAAAGATTGACCAAGAGGATATATGTGTCGGAGGTGGAGGGAACGAGGAGAAGAGGGAGACCAAATTGGAGGTGGAAAGATGGAGTGAAAAGGATTTTGTGTGATCGGGGCCTGAACATGCAGGAGGGTGAAAGGAGGGCAAGGAATAGAGTGAATTGGAGCGATGTGGTATACAGGGGTTGACGTGCTGTCAGTGGATTGAATCAAGGCATGTGAAGCGTCCGGGGTAAACCATGGAAAGCTGTGTAGGTATGTATATTTGCGTGTGTGGACGTGTGTATATACATGTGTATGGGGGTGGGTTGGGCCATTTCTTTCGTCTGTTTCCTTGCGCTACCTCGCAAACGCGGGAGACAGCGACAAAGTATAAAAAAAAAAAAAAAAATTATATATATATATATATTATCCCTGGGGATAGGGGAGAAAGAAAACTTCCCATGTATTCCCTGCGTGTCGTAGAAGGCGACTAAAAGGGAAGGGAGCGGGGGGCTGGAAATCCTCCTCTCTTGTTTTTTTTTTTGTTTTTTTTTCCCCAAAGAAGGAACAGAGAAGGGGGCCAGATGAGGATATTCCCTCAAAGGCCCAGTCCTCTGTTCTTAACGCTACCTCGCTAATGCGGGAAATGGCGAATAGTATGAAAGAAAAAGAAAGATATATATATATATATGGATTCATTTCCAGTTCCAGGCTGTGCTGGGCCGGAGGGTGTACGCCGCGTTCAGGGTCACCACGACCATCTCCAGCCCCTGCTGGAGGAGCGCCGCCCCCCCAACAGGGGGTTCCCCCCCCCCCCCCCCCCACGAACTCCAACGTCTTCATGCCACATAAAATTCGCGACAAGAACATAGCCGACAGAGTCGCTCGCCACAGACATAACTTCCTTAACAAATTGCTTACAAACACTAATCTTAAATACTTAACATTTTCAAACCCAAGGATATAAACGCACACGCGCGCGCACACACACACACACACACACACACACACACACACACACACACACACACACAAAATACATGACGGCATCAGAAAGAGAAAAAAAATCTAACACTGGAAACAAGAAAAGCGACATCTACCTTGCAGTCTGCTTGTGTGGCGAGACTCGCTGAGGGAGTCATGTTTTGACCTACCTACCCAACACAGGAACTTAACACCGTACAACACACAGCCATTATACAAGACCGAGACAGAATGAAGCCGCAATACAATGCAAGACTACGACAAAACCATAATACAATGCAAGACTACGACAAAACCATAATACAATGCAAGACTACGACAAAACCATAATACAATGCAAGACTACGACAAAACCATAATACAATGCAAGACTACGACAAAACCATAATACAATGCAAGACTACGACAAAACCATAATACAATGCAAGACTACGACAAAACCATAATACAATGCAAGACTACGACAAAACCATAATACAATGCAAGACTAAATCAAAGTAAGATAAGAGATAATGAAAGACTGACCAAATAAAGTCACAATACAATGCAAGACTACGACGAAATAAAGCCACAATACAATGCAGAACTATGACATAATAGTCATGATACAGTGCATGACTACGAGAAAATAAAGCCACAGTACAATGTAAGACTACGACGAAATAAAGCCATGTGATACTAAAAGCCCATGACAAGATAAAGCCACGATACAGAGCAAGACACACACAATAATAATGCCATGATACAATGCAAAACTACGAACACACACACAAAAAAGTTACAATCCAAAGCCAACGAAAAAAAAATTAATCAAAAAAAAAGGATGATTAATCAAATAAAATACAACCATAAAATTAAGTTAGGGCCATAAAGTTAACTACCAAAGCTTTCAAGTTCGCGGCTGAACATAACCTGTCTCCCCATCCACAATAAGAAATGCTTCAGGCTGACCCTTACCCACCCAGGCAGGGATCACCCACCTCCCACCACCAGGAAACAATGGAACGCTAACAAATCAAGCTACGAGCGCTACACACCCGAGATGGGTAATATGTGGTGTATTAATACAAGGATGGCGAGGAGGCATGTCATCCCGTGACATCAGCTGGCCAGGCCAAGATCCGGGTTGTAGCCCTGGATCGAACCTTTGCGAACGTCTTCACTGCCTGGTATAGGTTCGCAGTCAACATCAAAGGCATCGTGAAATATTGCTAATCTACCTGGTTGATGCCACTTGCATAAACCCTTGCTTCCATCACCTCTTCTGCATGCCTCGTGCAGTATGCATGGCTCTCTCTCTCTCTCTCTCTCTCTCTCTCTCTCTCTCTCTCTCTCTCTCTCTCTCTCTCTCTCTCTCTCTCTCTCTCTCTCCAGGCAAATAAGTCAGGAAACACAAGACCAAAAGTTTTGGTTCTCTGGCAGGATCAACGCTTCACGCCGCCTGCAATGTTGCAGCGGTATGCTCCACCGCAATCTTCACAAGTGTGATACCTTCCTTTCATCTAGTCGAATGTACAGCCAGAGCAACACCTCCAGAAGTTGCAATATAATACCTAACCCGAGTCAAAGAGAGAGAAAAAAGATAATTTCATACATTCCATATCATAAACGAGACTGAAACTAACTCATTTTAAGCTGGCATCTACGACTCACATTCTTAAAGTGTTAACTGTGTCTTTTCTTATCACACTACACTCGTACACCAATGAATAAAACCCCATAGCACACTGTACACAGAACGTACATACCATGCGATGCCACCTCAATAAACAATGAGACCGACCAAGGAACACCACGCCAGTAACCCAGCGATCCAGTACCACCTTAGCAATGCCTAACCGAGGAACCCAGCCAGCGGAGACAATGAAGCCATCCCATCAAACCCGAGGACTAACGGTACGGGAGAGCAAGGCAGTTCCGGCCGACGCAAACACAGAACAACGAGACAAGAGGTAGAGTTGGGGGCATACAAAAGGACCCCCACCGTTAACGATCATGCCCGGGGCCACGCCAGCCTAACTGGTTAGTTAGGCCAACAAGAAACCCAATAAACAAGGTAATACACGTCATCATACGATACCGTAATGAGCCTCAACTGGAGCACACTCCACACCAGCCTGACTCCACTGCAGCAGTGTGAGGTACCACCAACCCACGTTTTGAACTCCTTCAGCTCGACGACGCGATCCCTTGGGCATGATGACCCCGACCTTTAGCTTGACCCCTGATGGGTCAGGTCAATGACCACGCCATCGTACCCAGGGGTCGATACGATGGGGCTTAATCGGTCTAGAGTCTCGGCTCCTACAGACTGGTCACCCTGCTGAGAGAGGCGTCTGGCCAGTACAATGAAGAGGGAAGGTCGCTACAATGACGGGAACCAGCCACTGTGCTCAGGGAACTAATAAGGGCGATGCAGAAAGCCTATAATCTTAAGACTAAGGGAAGTGTTCTGTCTACACAAGAGGCCCGGGCAGCTGGTCGGCACACAGGACACTTGTCAATATCCTACGACGGGTCATTGCCTCAGTGATGAACCACCACACCCAGAGCAGAGGGCACGCCACTACACTGAATGGGCTAAGTACAACACCTAAGGAAGCTGGCCATTACACTGAAGGGTAATTACCACTAACATGTACTGGGGGGGGGCTGCTAATACTGTGCAGGGGGGGGGGGGGGGAGTTACCAGACGGAGGAAAATGAACACTAAGGGAACGACCACTGAAGTACTCACATAGACAGAAAGAACTTGGTACTCCCAACGCTAAGGACAGATAATGATGTATCTCAAGAACTGTTAAACCATACACGTCGGGGCACAAGTGCCTGTAAATGGATTCAAATAACAGCCAAACACATGACAATGTTTGGTGTATATAATTTGTATAAAATTGGGAAGCACCAGCATCTCCTGCCTTCCTGGTATAAACACTCCCTCTTGACATCACTACACAAACTGATCCATCCAAGAAATGAATTCCTGGTCTAGTAATCTTCACCTTCAACACTTACCCAAACATGTTGAAAAGGTACAGAAACTCCGGACTGAAAATAACATAGCCCAGTGCCTCCGTACTGACGGTTCTCCTACCTCTGTAAGTGTCAGCACAGGTTGTGCTGCCACTGTGATCCAGTCCAATGGCAATACATCAGTGAAAAATGTGAGAATAAACGACTGGGCATCTACTCTACAAACTGAGTTGGACGCCATAATGTACGGTCTTGAGCAGGTTAAAATCAATGACACAGCTTAATCATCTCTGATTCTTTATCTTCACTACTTGCCCTTAACACCCTGGGATCACAATGTAACATGAACGTTGGTCTTTGAAGCCACACATAAATACTCAAACATAACTGCTCAAGGGATTCAAATCAAATTGTTTTGGATTCCCTCTCCTATACGCCTCCATGAGCATGACAAAGTTGATCCTTTACCCAAACTTGCACTCCGTAAAGGTGATGTTGAAAACAACATTGGGTTGTCATTCAGAAGCCTCAAAACTGTAATCAGAAAGGAACTAACTGACCTGTTTGAAGCAAGAAGACGAGTCCAGACAGAAATGTGTAAAGTCAAACATGTATATGAAGCAAGTAACAAGATCAGCAGATTACATGATGTTGTAAGTGCCAGACTAAGGCTAGGCTATAGGTACTACTGGCGCTTTGGCCTAACTGGAGATGATAATCAAGTGAATTGTAAAGTTCGTGGTCAAAGATTTGGACACAAACTAGAACAATTATGTCTTAGAATGTGAAAAATTAAGAGCCTTTTAAGGATAGATCTAAACAAACCCTGCAAGAAATGTCACACCTTATTTTTAATAACAAGATACCTGAAATTCCAAGTTTGTATTCACTTTTTGCATCTAGTCGGTAAAACCTATCAAATGAAACTATGCAATGTACGTTATAGAATACCTGTTATGAACTGTAACATGTAATATCAATCACTTTGTGACCCCTGTAATCCTTTTGCGCTGCCGCTCACAGGATGAGCATGGGGTGCACGACGAATTTACTGTGGGGTCGGTCGCCGGCACAAATCGAATCAAGGGAAACAACAGTTCACTGGAAAAGTTTCGACATTACAATATAAAAAGCTCACCTTCGTATTAAGTGGGTTAGGTACAGTTAATGAATGTTACATTAACGGCTGCTAATTACAACAGTGGGGGGAGGGGGGAGTCAGCCCCCTTACAACGGATGTTAATCACACTAATTATGGAATGAAGTCGATATTTTCAGCATCGCATCAGGAATATCATACCCAGTATTCCGTTCGTTACAGATGTATGTACGGGTACGATGCGTCCAGGCCAGGTTAACACTTTTCACGGCGTGAGACACCAGTGTGACGGCAACACTCAACAGTGTTACAGCTGTAGTCAACAGTGTGACGGCAACACTCAGCAGTGTTACGGCGTCAGTCAAGAGTGATACAGCGTCATTTAACAGTGATACAGCGATAGTCAACAGCGCTACAGAATTATTCAACACCGATACAGTGTTAGTGAAGTGTATTACAGCGTTAGTAGAGTGTTACACCGTCAGCCAGCCTAATTAAACCCCCTCCCCTAAAAAAAATCATATTCATTAATCAGTCAAAACTGTTTAGTTGCCTCTGACTGATCCGTGCCACTATCCCCCGGCAATATTGCCGTGCGTCCCACATTGCGACAACGCTCAGCTATTTGAGGTTCTCGACCTTGCGCCATCACCATCTTGTACAAGCATACGACACATGATGCTGAACCAGTCGTTCTGGATCAATGATCATCTTCACGATCATTTCAGACACTGAAAATGTATGTCGTACACAACTTAATTATTTTCCTTTTTTTTTTTTAAGCCTTTTTCGATCACACAACCGGAGAAAAATAATGCCAATAAATCTAACAAAATACTAACAGAGTGTTCAACGGAAACGAGAATTATCAGGAGAGTTAAGTAAAGAGAATGTGGATGGTGTCGGAATTATCCTTAACACTAGAAGAATGTGTTGATAATCTATTCTTTCCCGTTGGTTGATGTAGCTGGACGCTGACAGCTTTAATGACAGCTGAAAGGCATACAGCCCAACCCATCAACCTCGCCAGCAAACCTCAGTCAGCACACTACTGCAGCAGGTGACCTCTCTGAAGGTCACCACCTCCTATGTAGTGAGCCATCATCCCTCGACGCCACTTGACCCATGGTCATGGCAGCCTGGCCTCTGACCTGGTTGAATGGCATCCGGGAGCGGGTGTACACAGTTCATCTCCACAACCGTTTTTGATTTGGATATGAAGACGGTCAATACAACATGGAGGTCAGCCGATGGAGGAAACAGGTTGGTCAATATACTTACGAGACCAACCAATGCACAACAGAGGCTGTTCAAAATACTAAGAGAGGCAGGCTGGTCAATGCACTGAAAGGGTCAGCCAATGGACAAAAAACGATGATCAATATACTCAGGCACCCAGCCAATGGATATAAATGGCTGGTCAATGTACTAAGGGGGCCTGACAATGGTCAAGAAATGGGCTGGTCAATATAATACAAGGCCCCGGCAAATAGACAAATATAGTTAGGGGTCTGGTCAATATACTTAGGGGAACTAGCCAATACACACAAGAGGCTAATCAATACATTAAGGGGGCCAGCCAACAGACGGGAGAGGCAAGTCAATATACTCAGGGTGGACCAGACAATAAAAAGGAGGGAGGAGCTGGTCAATAAGTGGCTGGCCACAACACCTAGGCCGACCACTGTACTGATGCTTCAAACCACTGCACTGAAAACGATGGCCATTACACCAGGGGGAAGGAAGGGTCTTCATCCACCGTACTGAAGTGGTGACCAAAGGGCTGCCCAATGGTGACATCACTACCCATTATAATGGGAAGAAAGATGGGTACTAGACTGGGCGAGCGAATCATTACAGTGAAAAAGCTCCCTACAGTGTGATGATTTTGATCTACATACAAGCCCTTTCTGAAGTCCAATCTCTCATACATACTTCACTGGTCACAGTCAGTCGAAGATAAATTCAAATTGCATGTCATAAATTTGCATACACATATTCATGAGTAAAGGAGATGAGTACTAAGTACTCCGTGCTCAAAGGTATGAAATTATCTACTCGTAACAGTCTATCTATACTGTTCAGGGAAGGGGGAGTTCTCCACTCAGTGCTCCTCCCCTCTCCCCCAATCTCTTGAACTTCGGCCATCATCAGACAACTTCTTCAACTTCTGTATGTTATCAGGATCCAGTATGTCCTTGCTCATCTCATTTCATTCATCCACTTCTCTCGCACCATAAAAAGGCAAACAAACTCCTGACATGCAATCTGAACATTAGGTGAAGATTGCTTGAGTCCGGACTTTGGAATCACCCAGTAAAACATGGAACCGCCCACATCACACGGTAGACACAGCAAAATAACCACCCAAAATATATCTAAACACTGTCGGGTATTACATAGTGCCAACGATTCCGGGGAACAAAGATTGTATTCTGCAAACGGTAGACACTAAGGAACACGACCAACCCAACACAGACAGAGGGAACACGCCCAACCCAACACAGACAGAAGGAACACGCCCAACCCAACACAGACAGAAGGAACACGGCCAACCCAACACAGACAGATGGAACACGCCCAACCCAACACAGACAGAATGAACACGGCCAACCCAACACAGACAGAATGAACACGGCCAACCCAACACAGACAGAAGGAACACGGCCAACCCAACACAGACACATGAAGACAGCACATGAATTTCTCGACACTGCACCTGACCAGACTACCTGCAGTGAGTATGTAGTCATCCAGGCCGCCGCCACCGTCTGACCGACCACATCCCACCAGGGAGGCGTGGCTCACACACCAACCTCCGAGGAGGAGGAACAACCACGTCACGTGCACGTCAGGTACGTCACACTGAGGAACCTGGATACTACACTGAGGGGGCTAACCACTACACTGAGGGGGCTGACCACTACACTGAAGCTTCTGTGCACTATACTGAAGAGGTTGTTCATTACACTGAGGAAGCTCTCCACAACATCAACGGGGGTTGGACACTACACTGAGGATGCTGACCACCATACTGAGGGGATGGATACTACACTGAGGGTGCTGACCACAACAATAAAAGGGTCAGACACTACTGCATTCAGGGAGGTCGTCAGTACGGCACATGGGTCGACCGCAACAATGAGGGGGCTGGACAACTACAGCGAAGGGGCTGGGCACTACGATGATAGGGCCGACCACAACAACGAGGGGGCTGAACACTACAAGGAGAAGGAGAATACCATCTACAATGAGGGAGATCATCACTACAGTGAAGGACAGAGGGTCATCTGAGGGGCGGGGTGGTAGATGAGGGCTACCTGTGGTGGAGGGGTATGAGGGGCGGAGGGGTGAAGGTGGTTGTGGTGGAAGGGGAGGGAGTGTGGAGGTGGTAGTGGCCGGGGAGGGGGGTGGAGGTGTCTGCGGCCAACGCGGCAATCATTAATCAATGCTGACCCCTACCTCAGAGCCGCTCACAAGCCGCAACCCCTTACGCACATTACCTCACGCCACGTAAGACCTGCTTACACACACACACACACACACACACACACACACACACACACACACACCGCCTCCACCCACCCCTCCACCACATACCACCATCTCTAAACCCCGTCACCATCCACTCAAAACTGCCATTAAATCATACTGTAAAATAATATTCTTGAGGAGAAATGCTATCCAAGATGGTGCAGCAGTTGCCTATCAAGAGGTGGGAGCTCGGGCGAGGCCGGGGTCCCGGGAGGGGTGAGGGAAGGTTGGTGCTGGGCAAAAGTCTGGGCCGAGGTGAAGGTGGCCTGGCCGAGGCTGACTGATGGAGGCGCCGCCCCAGGTGCCATTAATCAATAAGGTGGGCACCCAGGCTATTACCACCCAAACGCCCATCATCAATAACCTCCCCACCCACCCACTGTACCACTCGCTAACCACACACACACACACACACACACACACACACACCACCTCACTAACAATACTTACCCCACCCACTAAATACCATCCTATCGCCAACAACTTCTTCCCAGGGACTGATAACTACCCATCAACAAGACATGCCATCGTTAACATCACCCACTGACAGTGTCCCATCAACCACCCCAACTACAACCACAATCGCATCACTGATTCATCCACAACATCATGGCACCATCATCATCATCATCCACAAGACCTCAACTAAAGCATCTTTATCATCATCGACTCACAAACACACCCATCATCATCATAACCACCCATTACCTACACCATCTACATCACCATTAAATCACCGTCCCATTATTACGCCACCCATCATTAACACCTGTCACAGCACATCGTCATCACCAACACCATAAATATCACTTCACTACCACGATCGCCACAACCACATGACGTCACCACAACCCTCTGTATCACAATACCATGAGGAACACGACCCCACCTGTATTACCTCGCTATCCCATCGTTCTCCACTCCGGCCCAGAACCACTCCATCATAAACACCATTACCTTATACTTAGCAGCAACATCAACAGCTTAAGCCCCATCAAAAACATCATCCCCATCATAAACCCAAGCCCCATCACCAACACCACTCCATCATAAACCCAAGCCCCATCACCAACAACACTCCATCATAAACCCAAGCCCCATCACCAACACTACACCAGTCTATACATCAGCCCATCACCATCACAACCACTAGCCCCATCACCAACACCAAACCATCAAAAGTCCCCATCCCGTCGTACATCTTGCGATGGTACCGAGACCACTAGCCATACCTGGAGGCGGGTCCCGGACCAACCTGTGGTGGTGCTCCTCTCCTCACCAACCCGTGGTGGTGCTCCTCTCCTCACCAACCTGTGGTGGTGCTCCTCTCCTCGCCAACCTGTGGTGGTGGCTCCTCTCCTCACCAACCTGTGGTGGTGCTCCTCTCCTCACCAACCTGTGGTGGTGCTCCTCTCCTCACCAACCTATGGTGGTGGCTCCTCTCCTCACCAACCTGTGGTGGTGGCTCCTCTCCTCACCAACCTGTGGTGGTGCTCCTCTCCTCACCAACCTGTGGTGGTGCTCCTCTCCTCGCCAACCTGTGGTGGTGCTCCTCTCCTCACCAACCTGTGGCGGTGCTCCTCTCCTCACCAACCTGTGGCGGTGCTCCTCTCCTCACCAACCTGTGGTGGCGCTCCTCTCCTCGGTTAGGCTGCTGGAGGCCGCGGTCCCTAAGCCTATGTATCAACCACTTCCTGGCTGGTCCGGCACACTTTATGGGCATCTGTCTTCGCTCCTCTTATTTCCATCATTTACTTCTGACTTTCCCATTAAGGAGTCTACAGTGTACTATTATGGGCAACCCGAGTGTTTAGACTAGAATAATTCCACCTGCCAATGTCAATGATAATATCACATAGGCTTTCATGTCTGGCCAGCCAACTGGCGAATGGACTCTTCTCTTTTTTCTCAAGTGGTGACAAGTAGTTCTCCTCTCCACGATTATCTAAGTGCAGACCATGATACACTACTCCCGCCTGTGCCCTAGAGCACAGCCGCTGTCATTCTATGTCGTTCACTCCAAACACCACACCCTCACTAGTAAACACAGGCTTCATCACAAACATCATCTCCATCAAACATCATGTACAACATCCCATCAACACCCGACCATAAACAGCGGCCAAATCACCACCACCACCACCAGCAGAATCCCCAACATCAACCCCACCACCGACAATACTCCATCATTATCGACAACGTCATCACCAACACAGCTCCATCACTGAGTACCACAGTCTCAACATCACTATATAAAACAACCGGCCAGTTAATGCTAGTCCCCACCACGAGCATGAACACCACATCAACATCACCATCATCATCATCATCATCGTGAGAATTAATCCATCTCCAACACGAGTGATCATGAACTCCAGCCGATCATCATCACTCACCGAGAACATCATCAGCCAATCATCATCACTCACCGAGAACATCAGCCAATCATCATCACTCACCGTGAACATCAGCCAATCGTCATCCGTCATCATGAACACCAGCCAATCATCATTAATCATCATGAACATCAACTCAATTACCTAAACAACGCTTAGAAGAAACATCCACAACATCCATCCATCGTGCCCCCCCCCCCCCGGTCTCCTCACCACCCAACGTGAACATCCCGCACATCAACACCCCTCATCACACACACACACACACACACACACACACACACCCATCCATCACCAAGACCTACAACCCCCCCCCCCCTCCAACAGAGTCAACCTTCTCCAATATCCTTCCCATCATCCTCTGTGCTCACATGGAACCCTCCTACACCTGTATTCTTAAAACTAAAACATCTACGTCATACTCAAGTTTTACTATGATTGAAAAGCAAAATATAAAAAAACTATTCTTTTATAAAGAGAGTGTCTCGTCTCCAACACCACCCTTGATGGAGACCTGCCTCATCATCACCACCACAACCACCATCACAAACACAGATCCCATCTCCAACATCAAGCAATCACTTTTATTGCCCCAACACAGCGGACGAGGCACTAGGCTAAGCATGGCAGCCGTGCTTCCCTTGCTATATCCAGCGGGGTCAAATATTTGTAAACGCCGTAACCAAGTGGTCCAGGTAGCAGCCTTCGAGCTTAGGAGGCCGGGGAGGGAACTCCCGGGGTGACGGTGGATGGCCATCCTGGTCACGGAAGTGGAGTATCATTGACGCCCTGCTTGTGTTAACTGTTAAGGGTACTGCCTGGCTCCGTAAGTACCTCGTGGCCTGCGACATCTGCAGTGAAGGCGACTGATAATCCATGCAAGCCATAGCAAGAGCCACGCCAATCATAAGATCTGAGGACAGTCGCCAGCCATCCTTTACCTTCACTTACCATCCCTGAGGAAAAACAGTGTCCCTAAGATGAAGGACACCGACCTTACGTATATCTCTGTCGCCACGTCAGCATTATTCAGCACACACACACACACACACACACACACACACACACACACACACACGAGGCAACCTCCTCATACATCAATAGCTCCTCCTCTCGGCTCACTGAGGGCCATGGTCGTCCGTCGGTTGATAAACGCGCTGGTTCCCTCAAAACCAACTTGATCTTCAAGCCACAGCTCAAACGTAACGATCAGGTTTATCATTAACGTGTAATACTGTTATTCATACATAGTTCTCATCCGACTCTCCCTCTTTATCATATTCATTACCAACATCGAGAGAAAATGATGAGAGTTTTGTTAACAGCTTCAATCTTTCTTTTGAAAATATGTACGTTACTGTGGCCGTGAGGAAGCATAAGCCATAAAACCCGAATCATTAAACAACCGGTATATCAAGAAAAATGATAGGCTACCTGACGCTCACGGCACAAAATCTGAGGGAGGTCACGGACGATTAATGATCATAATCATACGCAAACCTCAAGACGGAAAGATTTGGTTAATAATCTAAATCTCTATGAAAAACAGCAGAGAGTGGAAACTAAGCGAGATCAAATTTCAATGTTCCCTAAGTACAAAAGAAAAAAAAAGAGTCCGGCACTCAACCACATACGAAGCTTCACCTTAGGATGAGCCATGAGAGAAACAATGAGGGGAAATAACAAGTTCCTTGAGGAGATCTTAAGAATCAGCCTGAAACATATACCGAGACCCGGAGCACACGGAGCAACAGTTACCGGTGACGACAGAGAGTCGACCAGGACTAGACGGTGGTGGGCAGAGAACCACAGGGTGGCCACCGCTCAACATGTGAACCCATCACCCACCATCACACGCCACACACCAGTCGCTCCATCTGGCCTCTGTACCCTCCTACTCCTCCTCCAGTGGACCTGAGAATTTGCTTCCAGTAAGTTCCTTCCTTCCTGAATGCCTCGCCTCTACCCTACAACTACCCGGTTCGCCACATACTCGTCACATTCTACGACACAACAACAGACCCTTTCATGGTCTAACTACCGCTCTGTCTCTGTCTCATACTCTCATTCAACGTACTAGCAGAGCCCTCTCTATCCCTGCCTGCTACTCCCTTCCCGTGACAAGCCTAACAGCCGCCAACACGTGCACCAGCCAGCTCCAGCCAGGTACGTTGGTAAGGGGGAAGGAGGAGGAGGAGGGAGGCCACCCACGTGTCAGACATTAGTGATGCCGCCTCCAGAAAACCTCAAAATATTTTGCCGAGATGTGAAGCGTCTGTCAAACCTGTACATCATCACCTTGCTCCTGGCACCTCCCTCTTACTGTCTACCTAACAGCTCCTGCCGTCTTCCTGCTACTGTCTATCTAACAGCTATGCTGCTCCTGCCGTCTTCCGTCTTCCTGTCACCGTCCATCGAACATCCATGCTGCTCCTGCCGTCACCCCGCCACTGTCACCTTCAACGTAACGCTTCTCTTGTTACCGTCATCTCACCATCACTGCTGAAGTCTCATCATCACAGTTCTGCTGTTA
The DNA here is from genome assembly GCF_036320965.1 of Panulirus ornatus. Taxonomy (NCBI): domain Eukaryota; kingdom Metazoa; phylum Arthropoda; class Malacostraca; order Decapoda; family Palinuridae; genus Panulirus; species Panulirus ornatus. The sequence continues at coordinate 30,374,463 of NC_092240.1, forward strand.
CAGTCTCCCTCTCACTGTCTGTTCCAACACACCTGACTGCAGTTTCGAGAGGTGAAGTACACCATATCCACAGCATCATACCACGAACCCACAGCATCAGCAGCATAATCCTCCAAGCTTCTATGAAAGTCGTATGCATTCTAGTGTTTCCAAGACGTGGACTCCTCAGCATACTGCATCGTGATGCACAATCCGTTACCTACGTTATCACTCACCACAATCCGTTACCAGCGTTATCACTTAACGTTATCACTTACCACAATCCGTTACCAACGTTATCACTTAACGTTATCACTTACCACAATCCGTTACCAGCGTTATCATTTATCACAATCCGTTACCTACGTTATCACTTACCACAATCCGTTACCAACGTTACCACTTACCACAATCCGTTACCAGCGTTATCACTTACCACAATCAGTGAGGGGTTAATAATAAGGAAAACAAATACATGTACACAGAGGCCCCTATACACTTCATTATCATAGTGGCCGGAAGTCGTAATTCTAAGAGGACTCAGAGAAAGATTTAAGAGCTAGACTACCAAGTTTATGGCCATGATACAAAACAAAGGGGAGGAAGGGGGGAGGGGGGAAGGAACTTATAACAAACGAACAAACAAACTGGGTGACATGGTAAGTTATACAGTGAAACAGACAAACATAGTGGGTGACACAGTGAAACAGACAAACATAATGGGTGACACAGTCAGGCAAACATGGTGGATGACACAGACAAACAGACAGACAAACATAGTGGGCAACAGAGTGAAACAGGCAAACATAGTGGGAGACACAGTCAGACAGACATAGTGGGTGACACAGTCAGACAAACATGGTGGGTGACACAGTCAGACAGACATAGTGGGTGACATAGTCAGACAGACAAACATAGTGGGTGACATGGACAAACATAGTGGGTGACATAGTCAAACAGACAAACATAGTGGGTGACATGGACAAACATAGTGGGTGACATAGTCAGACAGACAAACATAGTGGGTGACATGGACAAACATAGTGGGTGACATAGTCAGACAGACAAACAAAATGGGCGACATAGTCAAACGTGAGGATAGTTTCGTCTATCATTGTTCAGATCAAGTGTTTATCTTCCGCCTCCACTCAAACATTGTATCACCTTGTTAACCCACTGGCCTGACGGACGGATACGTGGAGCATCCGTGAGGCGGCCCCAGGAGCACGGTGGAACCCTTCCTCAGCCAGAGCAACCTTCATGCTCACGGAGGGTGACACATGGCCTTCAACACAACAGTTACAACTGCGTCACAACATGACACAATGCGTCACCCAAAAGCGTATCATACTGCCGTAATACCTCAAATACTCTTACACTCACTACCATGGCAGCATGCGCTGGACACACACATACACAGACACACACACACACACACACACACACACACACACACACACACACACAAATACATACTGTCGCACAAAGAAATGATCATTTACCCTGATCCATGCATCATTTCTCGCCAACAATCAATAACTAAATGAAAAAAATACCCCCTCCCCCCAACCCCGAGTGCCACGTTGTGATCAATAATCATATTATCCGTGATTCTGCCAGGATCAATCACCTCTTTACCAGGACGCCCGGGTATCGTAAATATGTCCGTCTCAAGTAGTGTTACCCACAGGGATCACTTGGCCCTCTTCGGGCAGCATCCTACACACACACAACAAAAAAAGAAACAGGTCTTCACAATGAGGCATCTGGTGTTCGGCGAGAAAATATTATCAAGAGAACACGGAGCTGGCGAATATGATACGAGCATGCCCTTCCCAGTGCGAGCCCCTGCCGTACCTGGCAGGGTGTTGGAATGGGGGGTCACTGCACGTCACAAGACATCATCGCGGGGACGAGTTTCCAGCGGTTATCACTGCCTCTCACGAGCAACTGATAGCGCGCGATTCTGCAGGTAAACAACGACGATATAGGACGTGGAGCAGGGTACGAGTAGTCTATTCCCGTACTGCCCTCCACATTGTACCGTTGGTCCCTCCACAAACCAACGGTAAGGGACAACGAGGCACCTGTAGCGAAGAGGTTGCTGGGTAGTGGACGACGCAGAGGAGCGCCCCCCCACCCCCCTTACCTGTGGAGGGAAGCAGTCCACGCTCATTACCGGCGGAGCAAGAAACACAAGTAACGTATTTCCGCGTAGCGTCCATGTTGGCCTTCCTAACTGCTTCTAGGAAAAACCCGGGTGGTGGTGCTGCCGCCGGTCGCTCTCACAGTTCCATGTGAGAGGCTTACTGGAGCACCAGCTCTCTCTCTCTCTCTCTCTCTCTCTCTCTCTCTCTCTCTCACACACACCATCAAACAAATCTGCCTTTTCCACCGTCCCCACCATCAACACTGCCGCAACCCCCCCACCTCCCATCCCACAACAACTCCCACAAACCCGCCCACACTGCTACCATTCCCACACATCACTCCCGCCCACACAGGACACCCTCCCACACCAGCAGCAGTAGCAGAGGGGCCCCGCCGCCGGGCCAGGGTGGGTCAAGCTACAGGAATATGCTGCTACAGGTGTAGCAAGATGACTGGCGTTGGTCTGAGGTGGGGCACAGGTGTGCTGCTGCTGCTGCAGGTGCCGTTGCTGCTGACTCACTCGCCTCTCGTGGCTGCCCTGGCCACCGACCTGGGAGTGACGGTCCACACCTGGCCACCGACCAGGGAGTGACGGTCCACACCTGGCCACCGACCTGGGAGTGACGGTCCACACCTGGCCACCGACATGGAAGTGACGGTCCAACTGTAGCCAGCGGCCTGGGAGTGACGGTCCACACCTGGCCACCAACCTCGGAGTGACGGTTCAACTGTGGCCAGCGGCCTGGGAGTGACGGTCCACACCTGGCCACCAGCCTCGGAGTGACGGTCCACCTGTGGCCAGCGGCCTGGGAGTGACGGTCCACCCACGACCAGCGACCTGGGAGTGACTGTTATCCGTACGGGTCATCACTATAGCACATCTGGGAGAGTGAGAGGTCAGAGGGCACCAATAGCCTGGGCCCAGCCCGGGCTGTGGAGCCCAGAAGACACCAGAAGATTTCACCAGGTATTTACCAGGTATTAACCAGGGATTCACCAGGTCTGGGTCATCTCCCAGTACCACACACGTTCTCCTACTGGGGAGCGTCAGCCTTGTGGCGGGGAAGGCCCGGGGTAACGAGGGAGGGAGAGAGGAAGGCAGAGGAGCAGGTGACGAAGACGGCCTCACCAGACCACAACTTCCCCCTCCCAACGTTGCTTTCTGCGTGGTATCTACTCCCTCAGCACCAGCATTTTTCCACAACATCCTGTCAAACTAATGACAGCAACAACAGCTATTCATTAATTCAATACGTGATGTAAATTGTAAATTACGTTACTGGATTGTTTTAAATACCTGTATTAAACAATTTTTTTTAACAATCTAATGTATTTTGATAATACTAAAAAAAGATGAAAAAAGTTGTAATTTGAGAATATTATTCAACGCAGAAGTGTGTGTGTGTGTGTGTGTGTGTGTGTGTGTGTGTGTGTGTGTGTGTGTGTGTGTGTGTGTGTGTGTGTGTGGTTAATCTAAAGTTTGGAACCTTTTGCACCAGGCCAAGTGGGGGAGACTACGGACAACGGGACACCAGGGCTCAGGTCACACGATCAGCGCAAAAAAAAAAAAAAAAAAAAGTGCAAATGAACTTCCCACCCGACACAAGAGGCCACATACGAATGGCAGACACACGTGTGACGCAAGTGTCCACAAGCCAAGTTTCTCTTCGCAAAACAACGCCCTCAGAACCACGTCATCTTGGAAAACGATCAACCATTAATTAAAGAACAAACCAGCCGTACCTCTGGTGGCATACAAGTGCAGGATACCTTCAAGCGACCATGCACACCACACACACCCCCAACACAACTGCAATCATCCCCGTGGGGCCTTGATAATTACGAAGACCCCGCAATCCTTCTGCAGGAGGAATACATCAAGCATGTTCAACGACTCGGAGGTAAAGTATCAGTCAAGAGAGACTGGAGTAGCAGGGAACATCCGCCAAGGAAACTCACACTCCCTGGCGCCTTCCGTCATCTTAGGGCGGATATATCTACCTTCCTCCGAGACGGAGGTGCTACAAATGCCAGAGATGGAAATCACGTGGTGAACGTCTGCAGACCTAAGCCACCGCCGTGTGGTTATACGTGCACGGCGACGCTCAACACAAACACGAAAGGAAAAAGCTTGACAATGGGGGAGATCGTTGAGGAAAAAATGCATAGACTGTGAGCGGCCCGGATTCAGGGCATGGGATGTAGACTGCACCAAGCGGTCACCTCCGGTGATGAAGAACCACAACAAACGCCCGCCTCTCCAACTCCCACCACGTCCGGGTCAGGCTGGCCCAACTCCCGCAGTTCAACCCTTACAAAACATAGTAATTCCTGGTAGCCCATGAAACAGGGTAGTCTCCCAGTAGACATAGGAACCACAAGTCATACCTGGTAAACAGTTTATGATCAACAGTGACCTAGAAAAAAAAAAAATGAAGTCATTATTGAAATTCAAAGAAATACGAAAGAAATCCAAACGCCAAGTGGTAAGGTTGATGAACACCAAAAAGTAATAGGAACACATGTGCACGGTGCTGAAAAGGCAAGCATGCATGAATCCACAGATGTGCTAAGTGAGAAATTCCTGTTACTAAGTGAAAATGATGTACACCAACACGGGATATGAACACCTGAACATGGTGGTAACAGGAAAGCTAATGTGTTCAAGTACACTAATGTCCTCTGTGAGAAATTACATGAGCTGAGAAAATCAGCGAGGGAAAAAAAAAGTTATTGAGCATACAAAATGAAGTTATAACAATATATTACCCTCAGGAGATACAGTCAATTGTTCTACACACAGTGATGATGACACGGGGAAATGAATGAAGCAGCAAAAAATTAGCTAAAGAAATTCCTAAACCCCTCAATTGAACTGGAATGAGAGACCTATTAAGTCATTCTGCAGTTAATGAAAATACGAGACGCTGTGCTAAATCGGTATAAATACATAACAGACCATCAAATTGGAGATCAAAGTAACTTTTAAAGAAATTGGATAACTGGAACATTGCTCACCAGTATAACGACATCACAGTACTCGGTTGAAACACTGCCTGGCGTTAGCGAGGAAACGCCAGGAAGACACCAAGAACAGCCGCATCCGCCCGCATCCATTCGCTAGCTGTCATGTGTAATGCACCGAAACCACAGCTCCCTATCCACATCCAGGCCCCACAGACGTTTCCATGGTTTATCTCGGACGCTTCACATGTCCTGATTCAGTTCACTGACAGCACGTCGACCCCTGTATACCACATCGTACCAATTCACTATCCCGTGCACGCCTTTCACCCTCCTGCATTCAGACCGACCACTCAAAATCCTTTTCACTCCATCCCTCCATCTCCAGCTCGGTCTCCCCGTTCTCCTTGTTCCCTCCACATCCGACACACATATCCAACACATCTACCCTTCTCCCCATTACCTTATCACCCATGTCTGGCATCCATATAACGCTGTTGGAACTACTACACCTTCATCAAACGTACACATTTTTGCCTTACCAAACAACGATCTCTTCTACACATTCTTCAGCGCTCCATACCATAATGCGCCGTCTTGACTACTAGGCCCTCCGCGTTGGTCCCTACAGTGATCATGATCCCGACCATCAGGGACACCGGGTTGTCGGTAACCAGCACGCATGCGCCACGATATTTACCGGCTTCTCATCACATACTAATCAAAACGCTGGAATATGTTACACCATCAGTATCGTCACGCGAGAGATCAACACAAATTTCAGGTTACTTTCCCCACATCCAAGTTGACGGGGTGACACGAACCCAGTTCTGGTGATGGGGCGCGTGGATTGGTGGCTGATTAGCCAGCGTGCACTGCGTTGTTGTGGTGGTGATGGAGGGGGGTATGTGTGGCCAAGGTGTTGTGGTGAGGGTAGGGGAAGCCCCCGGCCATGACCACCGGCGTGGCCAAGACTGGGGGGTTACCGGGGCAAAGCAGGGATGAGCACCAGGGTCACCAGGCGGCCTCAAACCACCATCCCTGGCGACAATGTCACCACCGTGACCTCCCACCTTTAACCCGGCCTGGGTAGGCCTACGGCATTATCTCACAATCCTCTCACCTCAGCCGGCGTCTTGCAGCACGCGCTGGCGGGAGTCTACGCTGTCTTACATCATTACCACAGATAACCCCCCTACCACGGGCTACCCATACCCGGGCCAAGCACCATGACCGGTGCGTAGTGACCTCATCGTGCTGTGAGGGGAGGGAGTCGTACTCTCGTTGAACATTATCTAACCATCGTACAACTTTTTTTTTTTAAACTTCTGTTTGCTGTCCTCCCAGGAGCTGGTCGATAAGTGTGTGTGTGAGTGAGTGAGTGAGTGAGTGAGTGAGTGAGTGAGTGAGTGTGTGTGTGTGTGTGTGTGTGTGTGTGTGTGTGTGTGTGTGTGTGTGTGTGTGTGTGTGATGTGTACAGTAGACATATTACATACATAAAATGTTAAGGGAAGGGGTAAAACTCTCTGTAACACACAAATAATAATCATTCACACGGAAAGCTGAGGCGACACCAGATGTATATGGGATAGACAGATGTATATAGGATAGACAGATGTATATAGGATAGACAGGTGAGAGCGTCAGTTACTACTGGCTTGGCTTAATCAGTGTGTTGCTTGATGTTAGAAAGACGCTGCATCTACGTCTCTACACACACACTATACGACTACACACACTACGCAATTAATGAACTTTTCACCAAATCTGCCTGTCTGTCAGGCGTCATACTCTCCCTGTCTGTCAGTCGTCATACTCTCCCTGTCTGTGAGTCGTCATACTCTCCCTGTCTGTCAGTATTCATACTCTGCGTGAAATGTAGGGCATGGCAGCTTGCTTTTTGGTATGCTGAAGAAACGTTCCTCCACGTACACCTGCGTGTGAAGTTACAAGACCCAACCGTCAAATCCTGGCTGGGAAATGTGCTCAGACGTAAAACCTAAGGCGAGGACGCGCTGCAGCACCTGGACGCCCAGGGTCGAAGTTCTACCGGTACTTCGTTGAGAACTGAAGAGGCTACACGTGTATGCCACGTGCTTAACACCAGCATGTGAGGAGTGCAGGTATCGTAATCCCTGGGAAGCATCCGCCCGTACTTGCCACGGAGGTACACCAACAGTCAACTCAGGTGAACTGTCATGCTGGCCGGCCGACCCTGTGGCCACGGAACCCTCGTCTGTTGCTTCTCTCCACTCGTCTCCACCTATACGTTATCTGCCTAAATATCATTCATCTATAACAAGATAACCCGGATAACATACCTTTATAACAAGATAACTGGGATAACACACCTTTATAACAAGATAACTCGGATAACACACCTTGATAACAAGATAACTCGGATAACACACCTTGATAACAAGATAACTCGGATAACACACCTTGATAACAAGATAACTCGGATAACACACCTTGATAACAAGATAACTCGAATCTCATCCCCAAACTATAATGCAAACTGCGATGTGGACGGGTACGACTCCCCCAACACCCACGTCTCGGAGACCACAATGCCTCTTGCATCACCTTCAGCTCAAGAATAGCATAGCTGGTGATGACACGGGGGCAGCCTGCCACTGCACCACACATGCAGGGAGCAGGGTGGCGAGGAACACGATGACAACACTGACAGAGGAGGAGGAGGAGATGGGGCGTGGGGAGGGACAGAGAGAGAGAGAGAGAGAGAGAGAGAGAGAGAGAGAGAGAGAGAGAGAGAGAGAGAGAGAGAGAGAGAGAGAGTGAGTCTGTCTGTCTGCCTGTCTGCTAACTATGTGCGACATCAGCAAGTAAACGAGAAGCTACCATACGAACACCACACATATACTTGTTTTTGTGCTTTATGACAAAGAAAACAGCTTCTGCATCTTTAGGTTCTACTGATAACTCGCAGAATCATCCAGCAGAGCACAGTTCCGACGACAGGGCTGTCTTGGAGTTGAGAACCCCAGCAACGTGGCCAGGAGGGAGGGTGGCGTAAGCAAGTGCAGTACTGAAGTGGTCCCCACACTTCCGTCAACAAGCTCGCCCATTAACAAACACTACCCCAACCTTACCTCCGACCTGAGCCGTCCACTTAACACAATACCTACCCATACCTACCCAGTTATACATACTTCCTACAAGTACTTGTAGCTCCATTACTTATACACTATAGTATGATGAAATGTTTCAGTCAACAGCTAGTAATGATAATAATAATAATAATAATAATAATAATAATAATAATAATAATAATAATAATAATAAAAATAATAATATTAATAATAAAAATAATAATAATAATAATAATAATAATGATAATAATAATAATAATAATAATAATAATGGGAATAATAATAATTAACTACATAATATTGATGATCTATAGTATGATTTAATGCGTCTATAAATAATAATAATAATAATTACTAATAATAATAATAATAATCTTTTCCTTGCTGGTGTGGGGAGGCGCGCCAGGGGTATAGCAACAGAAAGCTGAGCCGAGAAACGACCACCCAAACAGTACAGTTCATACAACAGATAAATCATGCAGCAACAGATCACTGGGTCGAAGAAGTCACTGTTTTAGCATCATCCAAATCTGGTCGCATCCGACATCCCGAATGCCGGAAAACGGAGAGTAGAGCTGGTTGGTTGGGCAACCTAGCGACGGACCCATAAACTTTTTATTGTCACTGATCCTTCATGGCAGACGGCCACCAGCCGTACCGGGCCCGTTAAACGCCCTCTAGGATGCCGACAGCCAACCAGCCAGCCAGCACCCCCCCTCCCACACACACACACACACACACACACCAACCTGTACTACAATTCTTTAACCAACCCCTACAACCGTTGGTACATACACGGACCCTTCGAGTTGACAAGCCACAGCCCACCAACCTTCAATTCGTCTCCCATGACAATTACAAACCAGAAATGGGATAACAAAGCCACTTCCTTGTCATATAACCACCCGACCACAGACCTGCTCAATGTGGCGGTCATCGGCAGCGGGGACTGCACACTCCGGCCCTCCATCTCCATCCTGCTTCTACTGACCACATTGCGTCTCCGCTGACTGTGCCGCATCCCCCACAAGTACATCGGCTGCACCTTACGCTGCTGCCTTCACTTAGCGGCGCACTGCACAGCACAGGTCTATCCCCGTGTTGCTTGGAATGACTCTAACCACTGTGTGTGTGTGTGTGTGTGTGTGTGTGTGTGTGTGTGTGTGTGCGCAGGTTGTCAGTGAAAGACACGGGAGGACAAGAGGAAAGTTCTTGAAGGCAACCAACCGATACGAAGAAGCGTCATTGTGGGCCTCCACTGCTGACGCGACACAAGGACATAACAAAATGATTACCTTAAAAATCAAATCACAGTGCCTTGGCCCCTGGCTCAGTGTACTTTGATGAGGCGGCGTTAACCTTATAGATCTTCACCTCTGCTCAAACTCCACCAAGGTAACCTTATCTTAGGAGGTACTATCTAAAAAAAAAAAAAAAAAAAAAAAAACCTGTTTAGTTATATTTCATGAAAATAATCGTTGATGAACACCATACCTTGGCTTATATCCCATCACTTATATCTTCAGAAGTACACGGGTACCCCTGTACAAACAGGCCGAATGACGCTAGTGAATGAGGAGCGGTGATGCTGTACACTCCTCAGTTTCCCCCATCGCACTGAGAAGCAACACTCACAGAAAATGGGGTTCCAAGAGTATCATTCGTCACAGAAGACGAGGTTCTATGATCAGCAGTGGTCACAGAAAACGACGTTATAAGAGCAGTGGTAGTCACAGAAAAAGAGGTTCCAAGAGCATAAGTAGTCACAGAAAACGAGGTTCCAAGAGCAGCAAGTCACAGAGAACGAGGTTCCAAGAGCAGCAGCAGTCACAGAAAACGAGGTTCCGAGAGCAGTAGTAGTCACTGAAAACGAGGCTCCACGAGCAGTAGTGGTCACAGAAAACGGGGTTCCAAGAGCAGTAGTAGTCACAGAAAACGGGGTTCCAATAGTAGTCACAGAAAACGAGGTTCCAAGGGCAGTAGTAGTCACAGAAAACGAGGTTCCAATGGTAGTCACAGAAAACGAGGTGCCAAGAGCAGTAGTAGTCACAGAAAACGGGGTTCCAATAGTAGTCGCAGAAAACGAGGTGCCAAGAGCAGTAGTAGTCGCAGAAAACGAGGTTCCAAGAGCAGTAATAGTCACAGAAAACGGGGTTCCAAGAGCAACAGTAGTCATAGAAAACGAGGTTCCACGAGCAGTAGGAGTCACAGAAAACGGGGTTCCAAGAGCAGTAGTAGTCCCAGAAAACGAGGTTCCACGAGCAGTAGGAGTCACAGAAAACGGGGTTCCAAGAGCAGTAGTAGTCACAGAAAACGAGGTTCAGAGCAGTAATGGTCATAGAAAACGAGGTTCCAAGAGCAGCAGTAGTCACATAAAACGAGATTCCAAGAGCAGTAGTAGTCACAGAAAACGAGGTCCCAAGAGCAGTAGTAGTAACAGAAAATGGGGTTCTTAGAGCAGTAGTAGTCATAGAAAACGAGGTTCCGAGAGCAGTGGTAGTCACAGAAAACAGGGTTCCAAGAGCAATAGTAGTCATAGAAAACGAGGTTCCACGAGCAGTAGGAGTCACAGAAAACGGGGTTCTAAGAGCAGTAGTAGTCACAGAAAACCGAGGTTCAGAGAGCAAAAGTAGTCACAGAAACGAGGTTCCAAGAGCAGTAGTCAGAAAACGAGGTTCCACGAGCAGTAGGAGTCACAGAAAACGGGGTTCCGAGAGCAGTAGTAGTCACAGAAAACGAGGTTCAGAGAGCAGAAGTCGTCACAGAAACGAGGTTCCAAGAGCAGTAGTCAGAAAACGGGGTTCCAAGAGCAGTAGTGGTCACAGAAAACGAGGTTCCAAGAGCAGTAGGAGTCACAGAAGGCGGGGTTAAAAAAAAAAAGTAGCAGCAGCACTCAAAACAGAGAGCATTGTAAGATTAACCGTCGTCCGAACAGAGTCAGTGCCAAGAGAAGTAGCAGTCAGGGTGGAATGAGTTCAACGAATAAAAACGACCACAACAGAACGAGTTCTAAGGTTAAGATATCACGGTATGAGTAACAACAATCACGAGTTCTATGAGTCACAACAATCACGAGTTCTATGAGTAATAACAATCACGAGTTCTATGAGTCACAACAATCACGAGTTCTATGAGTAATAAAAATCACGAGTTCTATGAGTAATAACAATCACGAGTTCTATGAGTAATAACAATCACGAGTTCTATGAGTAACAACAATCACGAGTTCTATGAGTCACAACAATCACGAGTTCTATGAGTAATAACAAATCGCAACACCTGGTACCCTAGATGTTGCAGTACTCACAAGTGGGTTTGGTTCTACGAGCAGCATTGCTGACAGAAGGAGCAATTCTATGAGCTGAAACCGTCACATCAAGCGGACTTCTAAAGAGTAAGTGTAGCCAAAGGTGTTCTTGGAGGAGCAGTCGTGAGGAAGTTTGGTTCTAGGAACAGCAATGGTGAAAAGAGGCGGGATTCTGGGAGCGGTAGTGGCCGGAGGTGGCGGAGTGCTGGTAGAGCGGAAGCCAGAGGTGGTGTAGTTCTGAGAGTGCCAGAAGAGGCGGGCTTCTGAGGGCGGCAGCAACCAGGTGAGGCGAGGGTTCTGGGAGCGGCAGCAGTAGCCAGAGGCAGGGTTTTGGAGGCAGCAGTCAGCCACAGGAGGCGGGGGTTCTGGGAGCGGCAGCGGCGGTAGAGTGAGAACAACAGAAGGTTCTTGCGAGGCAAGGCTGCAACATGGCGGCCCAAGGACCATTAATCAGACTAATGAAGGTGGCCACTTCCCGCCGCTGACGACGGCGATTCTTCCACACTGACAATTTTACGTTTCTCCCGGTCACGTCCTCCTCTCGGGCCACGTCTCGCCTCCCTTCCCGTCCACTCTACCAACACACTTGCACCGACTTCCCGGGGCACCGTCAACATCAACTTCACACACACACACACACACACACACACACACATCTACACTCGAAACAAGTAAACTAAGGGAGTACCAACATCACCTTAAGAACGCATCGCACGTGTTAGCTGATAAACATGAGCGTTGCATCAGGGAGCTCAGGAAACGTTCATTACTCTCAACTTCTTCACTATGGCGAAGAAATACTAATGAGCCAATTGGTGTCACTGGGGTAATGGTCTCCGTGTAAAGTGTGGAGGTACCAAGTCCCAAGGTGAGGCAGGCGGGCGGGCGAGGAGGCTCTCAGAGGAGGCGACACCCAGTGAGAGTGACACTCGCCAATCCGCTGCCTCCCTCACCTGTAAACATTCCACCAGTAATGACGTTCTGCACCAGACACTCGGAAAGTGTCCAAACTTTGTCCTAGATTGTGGAGGAATATGTTAACTTTGCCCCACATACTCAAGAAGTATTCTCTGCTCTACATACTTAAGGAGTATGTTAATTTTGTCCCCAAATACTTGAGAAATAAATACCTCATGGAGTACACTAACTTAGTCCCCAGATACTTACTAAGTATCCCAACTTTTCCCCTAGAAGCACACTAACTTTGCCCTACATTTTTGAAAAGTATTATAACTTTACGACGGTAGATAATGAATTTACCTGCGGATACTCGAGGAGTACCCAAACCCTTCAATCAGTATACAGATCACTCATCATGTAATATATATATATTACAACCAGTGCGACGCTTCTCCTGGACCCTACCTGCGTTGTGTATCCTCTCTGGCGCCACAGGATGGGCTGGAGTGCATATCAACGTCGCTATATCACACGACGCATCTTACTCCTCTTGCTTAGCAACTCCAGCACACGTTCTGTCCGCACCTGTGCAAAACTTTCAATCACTCTCGCACTGAATTGGCAACATCCATGCATCACTGATGAACGCATCTCCAAAGTCGGGTAAATGTATGACTAGTGGTTTAAATTCTAGTAAACACACACACACACACACACACACACACACACACACACACACATATATATATATATATATATATATATATATATATATATATATATATATATATATATATATTGTACAGAGGAAAAATATATCTATACAGATATACGAATATAAAAGATGTATCATTTTTAATCAGAAAGCAAAACATGAAAGACGGAAAACCTCAAGAAGAAAAACTGATGGACGAGGATTTGAGTCAGACATTTCTCATCTGCCGCCGCCCAATACCACCGCGCACAGGGCCAGGCCAGTTCCCATGTACACAATCAGGAACGTCTTGACGCATTCCTCCGAGAGAGAGAGAGAGAGAGAGAGAGAGAGAGAGAGAGAGAGAGAGAGAGAGAGAGAGAGAGAGAGAGAGAGAGAGAGAGATTAAAACCTTCGAGAAACGTCTCTTAACCACAGACAAACTTATAGTAGGAATGTAATATATGTTTACACCTTGTAAGACTATGCAATAACAATCAACTAAAACAATGATAAAGATGTCTGTCCACTATATTGTGCTAGGCAATAACACAGTGCGACCTGATGTAAGTGACCAGCCACTGTGGTGGCCTGGTCTTTGACCTGACTCCTAAGGGTCACAACAAAGGCCACACCTCTACATTCCAAGGGCCGTACCTTCAGACCCAAGGTCACACTGTCGTTGCTCTAGGGCCGTGCAGTCGTGCTCGTGGTATTACATAGTACAGCCGACGACCTCAGAGTAAGAAATACAGCTGACCAAGTTCGACTCCGACTATCTATATACAACTGTGAATTCTGGTTAATCAGGTTACAAATGGCTGCCGATCAGGTTACAAATGAGAAGCTACTCAGGTCACAAATGAGTGCCGACCAGGACATGATGTTAATCAGGATGGTGGAGCAGGCTAGCTGGCCGCGACTGCTAACCATGCTACGTCACAATCAACCCTAACTCATGGCTCTGCAAAATAGGGAAGTTGACTTGCTCTTTTTCGAGGAAAGACGAAGGTAACTTTCTGCTCCAGGTTAAAAGGACCGAACTTGCATCAGGATCATTCGGGGAACCCGACAGGGATGGCCCCATCTACCAGAGGAATACTGAGGCAAAGAAAAAAAAAATCCAGAAGGAACTTAGCCTACACCTGGCAAAGAAGTAGGTAGTGAGAGAGAGAGGTTTTGCAGCTAGTAGTATTCAAAGACCTAAGTAGTATCCAGTAGTTACTGATCACAAGTGTGTGTGTGTGTGTGTGTGTGTGTGTGTGTGTGTGTGTGTGTGTGTGTGTGTGTGATTACTGTTTGCGTGTTGCGCGGAGAGCGAGTTTTACATTCGTGACGCCTCGTCTCTTTAACATTGTTTTTAATCTTGTGTAAACACACACACACACACACACACACACACACACACACACACACACACACACACACACTGGCCTTAATCAATCAGCCACTTACCGATAAGCCCAGAGGAGAGGATGAACACCTGGATTGGTTGTGGTCAAACTAACCCCAGGATTCGAACCAGGGCATGTTATAAGTTTAGCGACGCTGACCATCATGCCACGGAAGCCCGTAATAGATACTAATGAATACTAGTGCTTTCTGCTGGGTGCTTGTCGGTTGTGCCACAGCTGAATTCTTACAAGTATGCGGGTTTTTCTCAGCATTTACAAAATCACGCGTCTGCTGTAATTTTGCGCACAGAATGGATGTGATGGGATGAGGTGGTCTAAATGACAAGTATCCATCAGAAAACATTACTACGTAGGTCTGTACACACCATATATGAGATGAAGACATAAATGGATCTAAGGGAGTGACGTCCACCTCCTGACCATCTATGTAAAGGGTACAGCCACGGGTGAGAGAGCACGACGCGTCGGGGTCGACACTTTGGCATGACAAGAGCGACTCCTAAGTATAATGGCCTGCTGGTCTCTGACCTGGCCATTATGGTTCGAGTCAAAGGCCACGCCACGGAACCCAGGGATTGCACGGTCCTGCTCGGGGGTGTGGTGGGTGTGTGTTCACAGAGGTATGCAACACGGGAGTGATGCTATGACGCAGTCAGCGACCTGACTATCCACCATGGGCATCCTAGACCGAACTATCCAGCGAGGAAGAATTCAGCCATAGCAAGTTAAGCAGGAGAGTATGAAGCAGGTACGATCCTGCCAGCTGTATATCCAGAGGTGAGAGATCCAACACAAATGACTCCAGAGGGAAAGCGCCACGGGTATTCACCAGACCCAAGGCATCCAGTGTGAAAGTAGCGAGCAAAACATTGGACTCCATTCAGGAGTCCAGCGTGAAGCATCCAGTTCAAAGGGAACACGTCAGGGAAATATGTAACAATGAAGTATCCAACAAGAGTAATTAATGCCCAGTGGTAACGTATCCTGTGCATATCTAGGAGTGGGGTAGCCAGCAGGAGTGATTTCTGCTATGAAACATTCACCAGTATACCACTCGTCAGAGAAAGGTCTATCAAGGTGATGAGTATCGCAGCCAAGTCTTGTGTACACATGTCTTTAGCTCACAAGCATCCTTAAGTGACGTGCTCAGCAAGGGAGAATCCTACTGTGAAATATGCAGCGAGGCAGCAAACTTCTGCGAAGTATTCAGCAGTGCTGTACCCTTCTGTGAAGTATTCAGCAGTGCGGTACCCTTCTGTGAAGTATTCAGCAGTGCTGTACCCTTCTGTGAAGTATTCAGCAGTGCGGTACCCTTCTGTGAAGTATTCAGCAGTGCTGTACCCTTCTGTGAAGTATTCAGCAGTGCTGTACCCTTCTGTGAAATACTGAGAAGTGCTGTACCCTTCTGTGAAGTATTCAGCAGTGCTGTACCCTTCTGTGAAGTATTCAGCAGTGCTGTACCCTTCTGTGAAGTATTCAGCAGTGCGGTACCCTTCTGTGAAGTATTCAGCAGTGCGGTACACTTCTGTGAAGTATTCAGCAGTGCTGTACCCTTCTGTGAAATACTGAGAAGTGCTGTACCCTTCTGTGAAGTATTCAGCAGTGCTGCACCCTTCTGTGAAGTATTCAGCAGTGCTGTACCCTTCTGTGAAGTATTCAGCAGTGCGGTACCCTTCTGTGAAGTATTCAGCAGGACTTGTCAGGTATTCAGCGGAGCTGATTCCTACTGTGAAGTATTCAGTGGGGCAGTAACCTACGGTAAAGTATTCAGTGGGGAGACATCCGACTAGGAAGTACTCAGCAGGGAGATACCACACTATGACGTATTCGTCCTCAGGAAATCACCGTGGTGAATAATTCAGATGGGAAATGCCACTGTAAAGTACGGAGCAGGGAACATACACTAGTGAGGAACCAAACAGTGAACTTACACCATCTAGCATCGAGGAATGTGTCTGTGTAACATCCTGATACAGAGGCCAGCAGTACCATTATACCAAACACTGAACACCCTACCTGCACTTTATCCACAAAGGGGTTATACACTTTACGAATATACTCAACAGTGAGGTATCCAGCTAAAAATATGCTCAGCAGTGATGTATGCGTCGAGTATAACTAGTACGGGAGTATGCATACACTAAAATGGACAGCAATGGGTACATGTATCACTAAAGCATCTAACAAGGGGTACATCATTCACCGAACTATTCTGGAAGGCATGCATCATCTAACAGTGAAGTATCCAACAAGGACATCTACAACAGTGAAACATCCAGCATGGGTAAGTGAAGTGTCCAGAAAGGTTATATCCAACAGTGAAGTATCCAGCAATGGTATATCCAACAGTGAAGTATCCAGCAATGACATATCCAACAGTGAAGTATCCATAATGGTAAGGTTAACAGTGAAGTATCCAGCTAGGGTGCAGCTAACAGTCAAGTATCCAGCAGGAGTACAGCTAACAGTGAACTGTCCATTAAGGTTATAGCTAACAGTGAAGTATCCAAAGAGGGTATAGCTAACAGTGAAGTAACAGCAGGAGGTCTAGCTAACAGTGAAGTATCAAGCAGTGGTCCAGCTTAAGAGTGAGTTATTCAGTAAGGGTTTATCCAACAGTGAAGCATCCTGCAAGAGGGCATCAAACGGTGAGTTTCCGTTACGGTTGTATCCAACAGTGAAGTATCCAACTGAAGTTCCCAGTCAGGGTATATCCATCAGTGAAGTATCAGAAAGGGCATAACTAACAGTGAAGTATTGAGTAAATGTTTATCAAACAGTGAAATATCTACATGGGGTATATCCAGCACTGTAGTATCTAGCGAGATTAAATGTAACAGTGAAATATCCAGCAAGAATAAATCTAAAGGAGAAGTATACACCAAGTTATCTGTCAGGGCCATATGTAACAGTAAGTACCGAGAAAGAGTATGACCTAGAGTAAAGTACGCTACAAGAATATATCTATAGTGGCGAGTACATCGAGAGTAAATCCACAGTGGAGAATGCCTCAGCGTTAGGATACACTACGTTATCCACTAAGGGCTTTTCCATTGGTGAAGCATCCACCAAGGTTATATATCCGTCAACAATATATCCCCTTCAAGCAAGTAACGATAAAGTATTCAACCAAGGTATAAATAACTATCGAGTATACAATAGACGTATATCCTGATGTGATTGATTGAAAATGAATTATCCAGCGATGGCACGAAAAAGTTTATTATCGAGGGGCGGTACCCACAAACACAGTGCCCAAGAAAGAGAGGATAATTCGAAACGTATCCAGCAGGAATACTTACGCCAATATGAAGTATCCAGCTGCGGTTTACCCATGTCCAAGTACCAGTTAGGGAATACCCGATAGTGAAGTACCCAGCAGCATGAGTGAAGTGAAGTGTCTGGAAACGGTATACGTAACGGTCGGGAAACGAGCAGGTTTAATCGAAGATGAAACACCTAGTGCGGGTACCCCTGACACTGGGGAGTCTCAAGGGATACTACTACACCCAACAGTGAAGTGTCCCGCCAGCAAGAGGTGTGTATTTAACAATGACGTACACCGGGAAGGATACACTGGGGATATTTCCCGCAGTTAAGTATCCTGAGAACGGACATGTCAACCACGGAAAGTAGCAGGGCGGACCGGGTACGCTGTTTGACTTTGAGACAAGTTTGGTTACGGGTTCTTGGCCTGGGACTTCACACCCCCGCCACAACCTGCCGGGGGTATATACTGGCAACCCTAAGACATTAAAAGCTGTATCGGCGTCTACCAAGATTGCATACCGATAAGGCCGTCTTGAGAGGAAGGCTGGGGAACGGCGGGGTCTTACCAGTTTGTTGTGTACTGTCCCACCAGCAAGCAACCTTGGGTCATGGAACAATGACAAACTTACTACCCCCAGACTTGCTTTACAACCTCACTCTCCTGGTATGAACTCCCGCATACCAAAAATAATTTGCAGGGTCCAACGTCCGAAGCTTTCACTATGAGGGCTTAATTCGTGCGGGTACGGTGGGACGGCAATGTGTGGCTTGGTCGCGTGGCCATCCCTCCCCCCATCCCTGACCCCCCCACCCTCCCTTACCCCCCCTTCACCCTTGGTCTTGCTAAACCCGCATTCCCAACACCATCAAACTTACAGCAAAAAAAAAAAAAAAAAAAATTCTTACCGACAACACTGTAATAAAGAGAATCATCGAGGAGCGGACTTAAACTCATGGTGTATCAGCATATAACAATAAAATAAAAATATTAATTTATCTAGCTACTGCCGGCAACGATCAGCCTTCGGGGGGAGGTCACCCAGGGGGTGGGGTGAGTTGGGGCAGACGGACGGTGGGATACCAAAATCCTCCCCAGTTCGTTCGTCCAAATTCTCGTCCTACGTTGTCTAGATATTTACGAATCCAGTGGAAGGCAAGGTGGGCACGAGAGAGCGTGTGGGAGCTGCCACAGTGAGGCGTAAGATGACGGGCTGAGCAAGACGTCGGGTAGAGAAAACTGGTCCAGAGCGAGTGACTGGCAACACACCAACCACCACGGGCGATGTGCGGAAAGCAATGGCCATTTACTGCTCAAGGCTACTAACACTTCCCTGGGGCATCATTAGCCAATACACAGGAACCGACAATACCAGCCACGTTCATTATACTGGAATATACATGCCCAGTACACGTCAGGGGAGCGGATGTGTATGTGAGCATGGGGTTGCCTGGCGACGACAAAGCAGTGACACTAAACGCACGTCGACCCTCGCACTGCTGCTGCTGCTGCTGCTGCCCACGCCCCCCCCCCCCTCCCCTTCCCCACCACCAAAACCTCCCAACCACCGTCAACTTCCCCCTCTCGTGCCCCTCCCCAAACCCAACCCCCCCCATTCCCTTCATCGTCCGACTCGCTCCTGCCGCTTTCCGAGACTGATGAAACAGAATCCCAGGACAGCTACAGACCCTCGAATACGTGGCTAAGTGGTAAGCCCATCTGTGAGACGACCCCGGATGAGGTCGCAGCAACTGTGACCAACTCCCTACCGTGTGAGCGGCGATGCAAAAGACGATACTGAGTGCATAAAATGCCCAGGGAATGGAGCCTCAATATCAAGTTACAAGTTGATGAAACGCGAACTGTCTCCAAGGACTAGGCAACAAATGATTAATCACAGAAGTTTCATAGTAAGTTCTGTTTACATATGTTGAGCAGTAATGACTGGACCGTATGAAATTGGAATACAACAAGTAAACTACGGATGAAATGTTTACACACACCTAGTTAGGAATCATATCTGGATCCACTAATTTTACAACGATCAAGTACACAGTGTTCAGCCTGTGAGCCTAACTCTTCTGAAACACTTCACATCTCGTCTGTTCAATATATGGAGGAGCAAACCCCATGATTATCACCTGTAGCCCAGCCTAATTCGGGCAACATCATCAAGGTGACTGTCTCAATAGAAGTATATGTGTAGGATTCATGTTACATATTATGGATAGAAGAGAAATCGGCTGCTGTTACTTCACTTCATCTGAGGGTCGTCTTCCTCTTGTGTTCGAGGGTAAGACTGCGTTGACGATACTTTCAAGTAGACCCCGAGTTATACACCGTCCTAAATTACGTCACTGAGGCATCAGTTCTTATAGTGCAGTCTGGCCACAATGCATGCGAGGGAATCCAGAGAAACTGAACTCTTGTACCTGTGTAGTGCTTCAAACTCAAGCACCGGCACTGTAACATCAGACTCACGGAGTTCAATGCAGCTAGTGAGGAAGGCCCAACACATATCATAATTAGACAATCTTTCTCATACATTTATTCAACTCTTAAAGACATGAGGACAGCACATAGGTCAATTTGGAGTGTGGATGCCCAAAAGATGCGAGCAAGTGCAATGGCGGCAGTACTAGTGGTCTGATGTAGGGACACAACTTTATATATATATATATATATATATATATATATATATATATATATATATATATATATATATATATAACTTGTGAAAGATCACGTTCAGGGGTGGTTTTGTCAAATGACCGAGGGCATGATACTCAAGTCTGTCCCTTATCTCGGGATGATCCAGGCTCTGGTGGAGAGGAGGAAACATGTCAAGAAGGGTTCCTATACCTTGAGGCAGGATCGTGCTGCTATTGTCTCAAATGGTAAAGGTAGTGTATACCATACATGTTGAGCCCTAGAGCAGGTATAGCAATCCATCAAGAAGGTTGTCTCCCACATGAGAATAAAGCCTGGATGGTGGGTGTAAGACAGCGAAGGAAGCAAATACAAGCAGGAGTTGGGAATTTCATTCTTGACAAGAGCTTCGACTCCACACTGCTTCAGTCGGTAAGATCGAAACACGTGTCAAGAATAACATTCCAAACTCCTGCTTGTATTACTTTGCTACAGTACTGTACCTCCCCCCCCCCACCCCCACACCTGTCCAATGAGTCAAGAGAGTCTGGAAGATTCATGAGAACGGACTAGGATGTTTGCCGGAGCATCTAAGCTAAGCTATTCACACCTCTGCAGTGATAACTTGGTCTAGTTGCAGCAGACCCATATGAAAATACCTTTATACACATTCAAAGTACGATTCATCACTACCCCTGGGAACACACCACTCTTGGAGCACACTACCCCTGGGAACACACCACTCTTGGAGCACACTACCCCTGGGAACACACCACTCTTGGAGCACACTACCCCTGGGAACACACCACTCTTGGAGCACACTACCCCTGGGAACACACCACTCTTGGAGCACACTACCCCTGGGAACACACCACTCTTGGAGCACACTACCCCTGGGAACACACCACTCTTGGAGCACACTACCCCTGGGAACACACCACTCTTGGAGCACACTACCCCTGGGAACACACCACTCTTGGAGCACACTACCCCTGGGAACACACCACTCTTGGAGCACACTACCCCTGGGAACACACCACTCTTGGAGCACACTACCCCTGGGAACACACCACTCTTGGAGCACACTACCCCTGGGAACACACCACTCTTGGAGCACACTACCCCTGGGAACACACCACTCTTGGAGCACACTACCCCTGGGAACACACCACTCTTGGAGCACACTACCCCTGGGAACACACCACTCTTGGAGCACACTACCCCTGGGAACACACCACTCTTGGAGCACACTACCCCTGGGAACACACCACTCTTGGAGCACACTACCCCTGGGAACACACCACTCTTGGAGCACACTACCCCTGGGAACACACCACTCTTGGAGCACACTACCCCTGGGAACACACCACTCTTGGAGCACACTACCCCTGGGAACACACCACTCTTGGAGCACACTACCCCTGGGAACACACCACTCTTGGAGCACACTACCCCTGGGAACACACCACTCTTGGAGCACACTACCCCTGGGAACACACCACTCTTGGAGCACACTACCCCTGGGAACACACCACTCTTGGAGCACACTACCCCTGGGAACACACCACTCTTGGAGCACACTACCCCTGGGAACACACCACTCTTGGAGCACACTACCCCTGGGAACACACCACTCTTGGAGCACACTACCCCTGGGAACACACCACTCTTGGAGCACACTACCCCTGGGAACACACCACTCTTGGAGCACACTACCCCTGGGAACACACCACTCTTGGAGCACACTACCCCTGGGAACACACCACTCTTGGAGCACACTACCCCTGGGAACACACCACTCTTGGAGCACACTACCCCTGGGAACACACCACTCTTGGAGCACACTACCCCTGGGAACACACCACTCTTGGAGCACACTACCCCTGGGAACACACCACTCTTGGAGCACACTACCCCTGGGAACACACCACTCTTGGAGCACACTACCCCTGGGAACACACCACTCTTGGAGCACACTACCCCTGGGAACACACCACTCTTGGAGCACACTACCCCTGGGAACACACCACTCTTGGAGCACACTACCCCTGGGAACACACCACTCTTGGAGCACACTACCCCTGGGAACACACCACTCTTGGAGCACACTACCCCTGGGAACACACCACTCTTGGAGCACACTACCCCTGGGAACACACCACTCTTGGAGCACACTACCCCTGGGAACACACCACTCTTGGAGCACACTACCCCTGGGAACACACCACTCTTGGAGCACACTACCCCTGGGAACACACCACTCTTGGAGCACACTACCCCTGGGAACACACCACTCTTGGAGCACACTACCCCTGGGAACACACCACTCTTGGAGCACACTACCCCTGGGAACACACCACTCTTGGAGCACACTACCCCTGGGAACACACCACTCTTGGAGCACACTACCCCTGGGAACACACCACTCTTGGAGCACACTACCCCTGGGAACACACCACTCTTGGAGCACACTACCCCTGGGAACACACCACTCTTGGAGCACACTACCCCTGGGAACACACCACTCTTGGAGCACACTACCCCTGGGAACACACCACTCTTGGAGCACACTACCCCTGGGAACACACCACTCTTGGAGCACACTACCCCTGGGAACACACCACTCTTGGAGCACACTACCCCTGGGAACACACCACTCTTGGAGCACACTACCCCTGGGAACACACCACTCTTGGAGCACACTACCCCTGGGAACACACCACTCTTGGAGCACACTACCCCTGGGAACACACCACTCTTGGAGCACACTACCCCTGGGAACACACCACTCTTGGAGCACACTACCCCTGGGAACACACCACTCTTGGAGCACACTACCCCTGGGAACACACCACTCTTGGAGCACACTACCCCTGGGAACACACCACTCTTGGAGCACACTACCCCTGGGAACACACCACTCTTGGAGCACACTACCCCTGGGAACACACCACTCTTGGAGCACACTACCCCTGGGAACACACCACTCTTGGAGCACACTACCCCTGGGAACACACCACTCTTGGAGCACACTACCCCTGGGAACACACCACTCTTGGAGCACACTACCCCTGGGAACACACCACTCTTGGAGCACACTACCCCTGGGAACACACCACTCTTGGAGCACACTACCCCTGGGAACACACCACTCTTGGAGCACACTACCCCTGGGAACACACCACTCTTGGAGCACACTACCCCTGGGAACACACCACTCTTGGAGCACACTACCCCTGGGAACACACCACTCTTGGAGCACACTACCCCTGGGAACACACCACTCTTGGAGCACACTACCCCTGGGAACACACCACTCTTGGAGCACACTACCCCTGGGAACACACCACTCTTGGAGCACACTACCCCTGGGAACACACCACTCTTGGAGCACACTACCCCTGGGAACACACCACTCTTGGAGCACACTACCCCTGGGAACACACCACTCTTGGAGCACACTACCCCTGGGAACACACCACTCTTGGAGCACACTACCCCTGGGAACACACCACTCTTGGAGCACACTACCCCTGGGAACACACCACTCTTGGAGCACACTACCCCTGGGAACACACCACTCTTGGAGCACACTACCCCTGGGAACACACCACTCTTGGAGCACACTACCCCTGGGAACACACCACTCTTGGAGCACACTACCCCTGGGAACACACCACTCTTGGAGCACACTACCCCTGGGAACACACCACTCTTGGAGCACACTACCCCTGGGAACACACCACTCTTGGAGCACACTACCCCTGGGAACACACCACTCTTGGAGCACACTACCCCTGGGAACACACCACTCTTGGAGCACACTACCCCTGGGAACACACCACTCTTGGAGCACACTACCCCTGGGAACACACCACTCTTGGAGCACACTACCCCTGGGAACACACCACTCTTGGAGCACACTACCCCTGGGAACACACCACTCTTGGAGCACACTACCCCTGGGAACACACCACTCTTGGAGCACACTACCCCTGGGAACACACCACTCTTGGAGCACACTACCCCTGGGAACACACCACTCTTGGAGCACACTACCCCTGGGAACACACCACTCTTGGAGCACACTACCCCTGGGAACACACCACTCTTGGAGCACACTACCCCTGGGAACACACCACTCTTGGAGCACACTACCCCTGGGAACACACCACTCTTGGAGCACACTACCCCTGGGAACACACCACTCTTGGAGCACACTACCCCTGGGAACACACCACTCTTGGA
This sequence comes from Panulirus ornatus, assembly GCF_036320965.1. NCBI lineage: Eukaryota > Metazoa > Arthropoda > Malacostraca > Decapoda > Palinuridae > Panulirus > Panulirus ornatus. The sequence continues at coordinate 30,399,151 of NC_092240.1, forward strand.
GCACACTACCCCTGGGAACACACCACTCTTGGAGCACACTACCCCTGGGAACACACCACTCTTGGAGCACACTACCCCTGGGAACACACCACTCTTGGAGCACACTACCCCTGGGAACACACCACTCTTGGAGCACACTACCCCTGGGAACACACCACTCTTGGAGCACACTACCCCTGGGAACACACCACTCTTGGAGCACACTACCCCTGGGAACACACCACTCTTGGAGCACACTACCCCTGGGAACACACCACTCTTGGAGCACACTACCCCTGGGAACACACCACTCTTGGAGCACACTACCCCTGGGAACACACCACTCTTGGAGCACACTACCCCTGGGAACACACCACTCTTGGAGCACACTACCCCTGGGAACACACCACTCTTGGAGCACACTACCCCTGGGAACACACCACTCTTGGAGCACACTACCCCTGGGAACACACCACTCTTGGAGCACACTACCCCTGGGAACACACCACTCTTGGAGCACACTACCCCTGGGAACACACCACTCTTGGAGCACACTACCCCTGGGAACACACCACTCTTGGAGCACACTACCCCTGGGAACACACCACTCTTGGAGCACACTACCCCTGGGAACACACCACTCTTGGAGCACACTACCCCTGGGAACACACCACTCTTGGAGCACACTACCCCTGGGAACACACCACTCTTGGAGCACACTACCCCTGGGAACACACCACTCTTGGAGCACACTACCCCTGGGAACACACCACTCTTGGAGCACACTACCCCTGGGAACACACCACTCTTGGAGCACACTACCCCTGGGAACACACCACTCTTGGAGCACACTACCCCTGGGAACACACCACTCTTGGAGCACACTACCCCTGGGAACACACCACTCTTGGAGCACACTACCCCTGGGAACACACCACTCTTGGAGCACACTACCCCTGGGAACACACCACTCTTGGAGCACACTACCCCTGGGAACACACCACTCTTGGAGCACACTACCCCTGGGAACACACCACTCTTGGAGCACACTACCCCTGGGAACACACCACTCTTGGAGCACACTACCCCTGGGAACACACCACTCTTGGAGCACACTACCCCTGGGAACACACCACTCTTGGAGCACACTACCCCTGGGAACACACCACTCTTGGAGCACACTACCCCTGGGAACACACCACTCTTGGAGCACACTACCCCTGGGAACACACCACTCTTGGAGCACACTACCCCTGGGAACACACCACTCTTGGAGCACACTACCCCTGGGAACACACCACTCTTGGAGCACACTACCCCTGGGAACACACCACTCTTGGAGCACACTACCCCTGGGAACACACCACTCTTGGAGCACACTACCCCTGGGAACACACCACTCTTGGAGCACACTACCCCTGGGAACACACCACTCTTGGAGCACACTACCCCTGGGAACACACCACTCTTGGAGCACACTACCCCTGGGAACACACCACTCTTGGAGCACACTACCCCTGGGAACACACCACTCTTGGAGCACACTACCCCTGGGAACACACCACTCTTGGAGCACACTACCCCTGGGAACACACCACTCTTGGAGCACACTACCCCTGGGAACACACCACTCTTGGAGCACACTACCCCTGGGAACACACCACTCTTGGAGCACACTACCCCTGGGAACACACCACTCTTGGAGCACACTACCCCTGGGAACACACCACTCTTGGAGCACACTACCCCTGGGAACACACCACTCTTGGAGCACACTACCCCTGGGAACACACCACTCTTGGAGCACACTACCCCTGGGAACACACCACTCTTGGAGCACACTACCCCTGGGAACACACCACTCTTGGAGCACACTACCCCTGGGAACACACCACTCTTGGAGCACACTACCCCTGGGAACACACCACTCTTGGAGCACACTACCCCTGGGTGTACACTACCCTAGGGGCACAATACCCTAGCGACACACTACCCTGGAGACATACTACCCTGGGCGCACCCTATCCTGGGGACACACTTCTCTGGAAGCACTATAACCTCTTTTGGGAGGGCGTTTGATTAAGACATCTGTTTCCTAAGATAAAGATCTTTAATCAAATCTTTTTTGCAGTTATCAGAGACTAATTTATCATGCATCCCAGGCTCATCAGCTCAGATCCTAATTCCTACCCCTTCACAAGTATCTGATACATGGTCAACTACATTAAGGGCACTGCTGTAACTAGTGGTGTTGATCATGATATCGCCAGCTTAACAAGTATATGAGTTGAAGCATGGCTAAAGAATTAAGCGGCATTAAACAAGTGGGGATAATAACTCCCGCGAATACCAAGTTAAAGATCTTTCACTTCCCTTCAATGTCCGTGGTACATGATTTTCTGTTCGGCAGGTAGCAATATAGCCAGCGCAGGTGCTGATCTCCCCTTCATCCATTTACCTAGCGTTAATTCATACAAGACAACGCGTCGATTCGCAACCTCAAAAGCAGCTTTAAGATCAAGGCAGGTAGTGTAATTGTATTATGTGTGCCAAGTTAAAAAGGTTCTAAAACAGTGATGTATACTATGTACATAAACCTTGAAGAATGGGATTTAAAAGACATTTAATTCTATGGAAAAGACGACTGAAGACCATCCTTTGGAAGGTTTTACATAAACAATTTGTCAATAGGGTCCTAAAAGCAACTGGTTGGTTGGGTATGGATGGGGAAGGTGAGCCTATTCGTCCAGGAGCTGGGGAGGACTCTCGTCACACACAGCTCATGTTATCAGCAGCCTGCTGGGTACATTACGTGAGAGTCATAATATAATTTCACATGAGATATCCTCTTCTCATGAAGACCTAACTTTTCCTTTTTGGTTAAGGCTGCCTCAAGTTCAGACTCAGTGAACAGGGCATCAAAATCCTATTCTTATGTTGACTATAAAGAGGATTTGTCCATATCTTGGCTCATGTTTGGAACTTAGTCCAGCCTGCATTGTAAGCGGTGGGTTTGTAAAGGTGAGTGTAGTAGCCCAAGAGCTAATTACTTAGCCGACTCTGAGTGGTGGGTTTGGGCCAGAAACCTGACTGGTTTTCTTGCGTTCAATTCTTTTAATGTTTCTCCACGCTCTACTTAGTAGAGCGCATATTTAATCCATTAACAAAATGTTTCCAACTCAGGTTGCCTAAGTTCAGTCATGCGCTGCAACAATTTCAACAATTCGGTGTGTGCGTGACTGCGTTATGCTAGTCTAACTTGCCTGAGAGGACTTTACAAGGTATGAAGTTGAGGGCCGTTACACGAGGTATGATATTTATTTTGATTAGGCTGAGAAGTGTTGATGGGTCCCTTGAACCGTCTGTGTGGTTTTGAAAATTGTTGGATGGTTTCCGCTCCGCTGCCGTTCAACTCCTCCACTGTGTCAGGCTTATAAAACTCGTGCCCGGGGAACACACGGAAAATAAAGCTGTTAGTGCCACACATCGGCGAAAACAGTGAACCGTTTTCGTTTAGTAACGCTAGCAGGCGGGAACAGTGAGCCGTTTTCGTTTCAACTTCCTCCTAAGTAGGATGGAATTATGAATGTTGATTACGTCACGTCGAGGATGGTAATCGCTCGGCTTGTGTCATGAGCAGTGGCAGATCACTGTATGGGAGATGCCGAGGCCAACACACAGGTCGAGGATACCTTCCGAGCTGTCCGTCATCACACGAGTTTAATGGTGTCAACAGCTCCTACCCATCTGGGCCGGCATGACCTGAGTTATTAATCCATTTGTGCCAAGCATTAAGAGTTGGCTCAGACTGGATAAAACATGGCAAGTCAGTCTTATAATGTATCCATGTTGGTGTGCACAAGAGTAAGGTATTTAGGGATGATTTCAATCACATATTAAATTGGGTTGCAGACCTAAGGACCTTCCTCATGGTGTTTACTGTGGTGTCGCCATTATAATAGACCTTAATCCCGAGGTCCACAGCTTTCAGATCTCTCCACACTAAATGCCTACGGTACACAGGAGGAAAATGATCTCATTATAAAAATCTTGAAGGCACACTAGCTTGGGGACGTACTACCCTGGGAGGGCATACTACCCTGGAGACATACTGCTATAGGCGCACACTACCCCTGGGAACACACCACTCTTGGAGCACACTACCCCTGGGTGTACACTACCCTAGGGGCACAATACCCTAGCGACACACTACCCTGGAGACATACTACCCTGGGGGCACCCTATCCTGGGGACACACTTCTCTGGAAGCACACTACCCTGGGGACACTTCCCTAGGGGCACACTACCCTGGGAATACACTACTCTGGGGACGCGAAACATCTTTGGACTCTGTTGTATGTACCTTCAAGGCGAACGTCAAGTAACGTCCTTGTGAGGGAAGCAGTGCTCCAAAGCAGGACTGCTGATCCAGCGGATACAACTGACTGGTCCAGGTTAGAGTTACTGTTGCCTCAGTTCTTCAGGTACTCTTCCGAGTTGGTCAAAACAGTCACGATAGTTTTGGGACCAGGAAAAAATAAGTCTGTCGTCAGGATCATCATCCTTAATGCCATGCTTGACCATGCATTGGCCGTGAGACTATGGGGGGAAAGCACGCTAAACAGAGAGGCACAGTCCAGCAGGGCAGTGTGGGAACTGAGTAAGAGCTGAGGAATGTTCCAAGTTTTTTCTACAGGATAACTTTCGCTCTGCAGGCGGCTGAGGGAGATGAGTCAATCCTACGTTGTGTGCCCTGTGCCTGTGTGGCACTCATGTGTCTCACTGTGGCGGCGCCCCTGTCGTTGGAGGGGTTCCACGTGGAGCTCCTCAAGTCGGGGAAACGCTTCTCGGAAGCCCTCCTGTAGGTGGGTGAGTTGCTTTCCGTTGATGCCGCAGGGTTTGATCGAGAGTCTCCTCCCGGCACACTTCTGAAGTGGACTGATGAGTGTCTTCTGAAGTCTTTGGAGATTGTAAATACCAGGAGTGCAACTCCTCACCCGGGGCCAGTGCAACCGGAGGGTCCAGCTCCCGGGGACCTCGCGGCTGAGGGGCAGATGGTGGCAGGTAGATGGGAGGAGGAAGAGTGTGGGGACTGTAGGCGTGAGGCTCTCTCTCCCACCCAAGGCAGGTGTCGCCCGCTGCTCCTGAAGGTCCCTCGCCTTTTACCTTATTAACACCCACGAGGGTCGGGGTTTGGCACCCATTTCTGCAGGTGTTAGTTGTTCTACAGCACCGCTGTTAAAGGGGGGAGGGGGTCGTCGGCCAGTGGTGCAGCAGCCGGACACCCTTGCTGTGACGTGCTCGCTTCTCGGGAGACACAGATGATACATTCCTCGTGGACTACCACGTCTCCAGTGCAAGCCATGCTGTCCCTACTACCGAGGCGCCTGGCATAAACCCCACACCGTAAGGAAAGACAACTCTGGATACATGGCCTGCACCTCGCGCTAGCCTGAGAATGTGATAAGAGGAATAGCAGCAGAGCAAGCCAATTCGCAAGCCACCACCAGGTTGTATGTACTTGGTTCGGCCGACGTGAACGCCATGTCGTTCTTGAAGCAAGTAGGACCAATGACCTCATTAACATTGTTGATATCACTTGTTTCCGAGAGTGAAGCCATTACATTACGGTTGGTAATTTGACGACAGAGTCTCGTCCCGAACGCTGTTCCTGATGTTGCCGTCTGCCTTCCCTACAGGAAGGTGCTCCTCACGATGGAGACTGCAGTGTCTTGCTGTCTTATCCCACCACATACATCCGCAGTCCCCCACTGCACACATACCTGGTGTGTACATTCCCCACAATCCATATTTGCGCACCCCATTCTACCTCCATGGGTCCATTTACCTCTAGCCAATATATCCACATTCCAACAGTGCCCTATGTGTACACAAACACAAACAAATAACTCGTATACACATATGATAACCAAACAGCGGATAAACACTGGCACAGTATGGTTTCGACGGGAGGCCGAAGCACTGTTCTTAATCACCGCGCCACGTCTCGACCTCAAAGGGTTACATGCACGTGCACCTTTAAACTGACGCCTTGTGGCACCTTGCCCTTACTGGCACGACTCCTTAGACACTCGAGTACGACAGTACGACCCTTGTGTATGATGGTGTCCTGACCCTTCGTAGGTGTTGTCACGAGGTCACGGTTCCACACTCAAGGATCGTACAGTGGAGTCACGCCATCGTTCTCAAGCAGTTAAGCCGCAGTTAAGTCAACTTCATAACCATAAGCCGAAGGATATATCCGTCCACCACTTGTGACCGGTACGGAGCCAACCGCAGCCCAACGGCAAACGCAAGGATGACACACTGGGCTGAGCTGGGCACTCGGGGGGGGGGTCCGTGATGGTCCTTCCCAGGCAAACAAGTGTGCCTGTTTTTGGACAAAGATAAACCAACAAACTAGCAGCGTCCAGTCTAAACAAACACGGTGATGGCAGTCGAGGGTTTTACCAGTGCACAGCTACCAGTCGTAGGGCAATCCCCCCCCCCCCCACCACAGGCTGAATACTAAGTAACTACATCTGTTCTTGCTAGCCAGATAACTATACCCGCGTTACTACCTGACATGGCACCTGGCATCGTTGCATGCACGAACCACCTGGTCCCCATATCTGCTGTGACCAGCACACACGGCACAGCAAACACCTCTGTGCCACCTGTGACTGGTATACCTGGCACAGTAAACACCTTTGTGCCACCTGTGACTGGTATACTTGGCACAGTAAACACCTCTGTGCCACCTGTGACTGGTATACCTGGCACAGTAAACACCTCTGTGCCAGCTGTGACTGGCATACCCACCTCTGTTTGCTGTGCCAAGTAAACAGGAACCAAACTTACCTATTGCTACCATTCCACTGGGCACAGCCAGCACTACTGCATGTTATTACTGGTACAAAATGAGGTCTGAGCAACTAATGTCAAACTGTTAATAGTACGAACAGCACAGCAGCAGCTGTTGCTGGTATACATGCACAGCAACAACAGTTCTGCCGAGGAAACCCTCAGCAGCAGCTTGCTGGGGACCTACGTCAACTGGGTCACTGTCAACCAAACCAAGGCCGCAGGCAGGCGCAGTGACCTCCCTATCACCCATGTCCCATCTTGCACAGCAACCTCCCTACCACCCATGTCCTATCTTGCACACAGTGACCTCCCTACCACCCATGTCCCATCTTCTATTGTCTCACTAAACCCCAGGTTGTTCAAGCTTCTCTGTGTCATTCTGGACGACAAACTAAGCTGGGGGGAAAAACGTCGGTGCCATCATGAAATCTTCTAGCCATCGTCTCAACATTCCTCGTTGACTCGAGACATCTGGACTTCCAGCACTTGAACACAAGAATATAAACACAGCTTTCACTCCTGCCTGTTTAGTCTCACTCTCTCTCTCTCCCGTTGCTCTACACAACGGGCTACAAGGAATGGTCGAGAGAGAAATGAAAACATCATCCTTGGTCCCTTTTACAACGCCTATCAACAGGTTCTCTAAACAATGACCCTCCCAATACTCTGACACCAACGCCTGGACGTGATTCGACGGTTTGGGAATAAGCTCCGACACCATCCTCGCCACCGGCACCTCCTATCACCTGAGATCATTCGTCCTCGAGTTGCAGTTCAGAATCATAACCACATGGAACCCACCCATGGTGGTACAGATCACTACAAGAACAGCCCCATCCTACTCACTGACAGCAACATTAACTGGCGTTTCTGTTACACAACAGCTTTATACATGTGAAGATTGTCTGTTAAATACCATCTGATTTACTGTTGCCTATGTTATCTATGTACATTTACATCCTCTGACTACAATTAATTGATTAATAATAATAAAATAATAATAATAACAGTAATAATAACAATAATAATAAACATTATCATTACTATTGTCTTATTATTAATGATGATCATCATTACTATAGTGTAAGCACCGCTGTATGCTATTACTAGTAAACATAGCAGAGTAATATTGTATGGCTCTCACCCTTGGGCACTGAACGTGTGTTCGAAGATAATGCCTCCAGACACGATACAGAGTTCGAGGCGATTTGGCCGGCTCGTGTAAGGGGTGAGAAAGTAAGAGAAAGGTGTGGTAGTAAGCGCAGTGTGACTGAGAGCTGACCAAGGGTTGTGCTGAAACGGTTCGGACACGTGAAGAGGATTTGGGGTAAAGAAAGACTAAGAGAATCAGTATATCAGAAGGGTAGGGAGGAAGAGGGAGACCACGAAGGAGATGGAAGGATGAGGTGAAGGAGGCTTTTGGGTATTGGGGCCTAATGATACAGGAGGGTGAGAGGCGTGCATGAGTTCAAATGGATAGGACCAATGAGGCATACGAGGAGCGACGTGCTGTCAATGGACTGAACCAAGGAACATGAAACAGTCAAGGTAAAAAAATCCATAGAAAAGTCCGTGGGACTTAGCCACGGATGACAGGCTCTGGTCTCAAAGACTCTTTTTATAACAGCTTGAAGGTGGATGTTCTTTTCTTCTTAACGCTGCATCGCTACGGCGAGATAGATAGATAGACAAATAACTAGATAGATAGACAGATATAGATAGATAGATAGATAGATAGATAGATAGATAGATAGATAGAGAGAGAGAGAGAGAGAGAGAGAGAGAGAGAGAGAGAGAGAGAGAGAGAGAGAGAGAGAGAGAGAGAGAGAGAGTAGTAACAACGATTGCTATACTATTTTTCGCCACAACTACAACACCAGAGTCAATTACAACAAGAAGCGTCAGCTTTCCTTACGGTTTTGAAGTGAATGGCAACTTTCACATAACAACAGAGACACTTAAGCTGACAATAAAACGGACAACAATTTCTACCGCACTTAAAAAGGCGGCAACTTTCATCTTGCAACAAAACAGGTGCCAACTTTCCTTTGCAATGAAATAGGCGCCAACCTGCACACGCTTATAAAATAGGCAACAATATGCACTATGTTATCAAATAGGGTGCCTTATGAAATAGGCACCCTCCACTGTTATAAAATAGGCAACAATATGCACTATGTTATCAAATAGGGTGCCTTATGAAATAGGCATCCTCCACTGTTATAAAATAGGCACCAACCTGCACTCTGTTATAAAATAGGCACCAACCTGCACTGTTATAAAATAGGCGCCAACCTGCACTGTTATGAAATAGGCGCCAACCTGCACTGTTATGAAATAGGCGCCAACCTGCACTGTTATGAAATAGGCGCCAACCTGCACTGTTATGAAATAGGCGCCAACCTGCACTCTGTTATACAATAGACGCCAACATGATACCAGACGACAAAGTGAGTGCCACTTTTATTCTGCAGTACACAAGTGCCAGCTAAAGATGAGTAAACCTCATCGAACTGTTGAATAAAAGCAGGAATACCATGCACACAAGCGCCAGCCTTTTGTAGAACCAACACACACACACACACACACACACACACACACACACACACACACACACACAAAATGAACTCTTCTGTGAAGAGATAAACAAGCATCCGTGACTTTTTAGGGTGAAAAAACAGGTAAAAATTTGTTCCTAATATAATGAAGCTTGTTTTTCTTTGGCCAAAGAAAAAAAAAAAAGACAATTTTATACAACAAATACACGCGAGTTATTTTTCTGGCGGAGAAAATACAGAACATATCCGTCTCGTATTACAGTAGTAGCTTCCATCCACTGGTTTAACACACTATCCCCCAGCAAACATTACAGTAGTAGCTTCCATCCGCTGGTTTAACACACAATCCCCCGGCAAACATTACAGTAGTAGCTTTAATCCGCTGGTTTAACACACAATCCCCCACCAAACATTACAGTAGTGGCTTCCATCCGCTGGTTTAACACACAATCCCCCACCAAACATTACAGTAGTAGCTTTAATCCGCTGGTTTAACACACAATCACACAGCAAACATTACAGTGTAGCTTCCATCCGCTGGTTACTCAAAGCAAACATTACAGTAGTAGCTTCCATCCACTGGTTTAACACACAATCCCCCAGCAAACATTACAGCAGTAGCTTCCATCCGCTGGTTTAACACACAATCACACAGCAAACATTACAGTAGTAGCTTCCATCCGCTGGTTTAACATACAATCCCTCAGCAAACATTACAGTGTAGCTTCCATCCGCTGGTTTAACACACAATCACACAGCAAACATTACAGTAGTAGCTTCCATCCACTGGTTTAACACACAATCCCCCAGCAAACATTACAGTAGTAGCTTCCATCCGCTGGTTTAACACACAATCACACAGCAAACATTACAGTAGTAGCTTCCATCCACTGGTTTAACACAATCCCCCAGCAAACATTACAGTAGTAGCTTCCATCCACTGGTTTAACACACAATCCCCCAGCAAACATTACAGTAGTAGCTTCCATCCACTGGTTTAACACACAATCCCCAAGCAAACATTACAGTAGTAGCTTTAATACGCTGGTTTAACACACAATCCCCAAGCAAACATTACAGTAGTAGCTTCCATCCACTGGTTTAACACACAATCCCCCAGCAAACATTACAGTAGTAGCTTCCATCCACTGGTTTAACACACAATCCTCCACCAAACATTACAGTAGTAGCTTCCATCCGCTGGTTTAACACACAATCCCTCAGCAAACATTACAGTAGTAGCTTCCATACGCTGGTTTAACACACAATCCCTCAGCAGACCGCCAAAGAGGCGCCAATATCCATCCAGCAATCAAAAACGGGGCAAATTTCAATAAGCTTACTGACCCAACACCATTCCAAGCAACACCACCCATCGATCACCAGGTCAAACATGGCCAACTTTCCTCCAATACGCAAGGTTAGCTGATGGGGATTCAATATCCAGCAACACTAAAGCTCTCTAAGGTCAGTACATTTCTATCACTAAAAATCTTCCATCGTGCAGTAAGTATAGAAACACAAGATCTAGACCAGAAAAAAATTTTTGAATCTAATCTTCAAAAATCCTCGTCAAATACTTTCTCTTCACAACATGAGCTTGGAGAGCGAAAGTAGAGACATTAGCAAACCTCTTGCGCAAGGCACGTACGTCCACTGAGGTGTGATGGCCACATAACGCATGGTACGTACCGCCGTGCTAAAAGTTTAGGTCGTACTCTCGTACTCAAAAGAGGTTTGTGTAAATCCATTTTTCCTCTTGATTTATGAGGGTCCGCCAACATCCCGGGCTAGACGATGAAGCCAGCAGGCTGACCATCCTGGCTCCCGACCACACACACACACACACACACACACACACACACACACACACACACACATCCACCTTTAAGGCCCATACACCCACACATGGGCCCGGCATGTGCCAGTAATGGCATCCCCAAGAACACACACACACACACACACACACCCGACTTTCTGCCAGTCATGGCACCTCAAGAATGGGCTGTCATTGACAAGGGGCTGTGCCAGGTCTGACCAAGCGAATCTTCATACATACATACATACACGCTCTCCGATCTGAACTGCACTACATACGGGAACCACCTGCCCTCAGTGTGGAGGTTACCTACCACTGTCTGGCACACACACACCTACACTGGCTGGAGAAGAGGTGCACGCATTCAGAACCATATGAAAAGTTGTCAGGGTTGATATATATATATATATATATATATATATATATATATATATATATATATATATATATATATATATATATATATATATATATCTTTCTTTCATACTATTCGCCATTTCCCGTGTTATCGAGGTAGCGTTAAGGACAGAGGACTGGGCTTTTGAGGGAATATCCTCACCTGGCCCCCTTCTGTTTCTTCTTTTGGAAAATTAAAAAAAAAAAGAGGGGGGAGGATTTCCAGCCACCCGCTTCCTTCCCTTTTAGTAGCCTTCTACGACACGCAAGGAATACGTGGAAAGTATTCTTTCTCCCCTATTCCCAGGGATAATATACATATATATATATATATATATATATATATATATATATATATATATATATATATATATATATATATATATATAATGTGAAATGCTATCAACAGATATCTATCAAAGTAATATGTATGATCGTTAAGTGCACGTCATCTGAGGTTTAACCGGGCTCGCATGTTACAAAACAAAGAGGCTGTAGCATGGCAGGAGGTTAACGTAACACGGGCGAAGGTGTGTTTCGTTATGTGGCTCCATGTATGGGAGCCCAGACAGACTCAACAGTTGTGAGAACACCGTGAGCAATGCTGGGCGATAGAGCTATGGAAAGTTTATCATGTACGTTTAATATGCAAAGTAATCAGTGGTTTACTATAGCTTTAAGATGAAGAACAGCGAGCTTACAAAAACATTACCTTCGAGGCATCAACACCTCAAGGAATTTACCCTGTCCAGCACCTTGTCCATTACATCAGTGGCGTAAGACTAACAAGGGGAGGAAAGTATCATACTGCACATACAGCCAATACTACTAACAAATCGTAGCCCCTCTGAGCGGTGCAAGGGAAGGACTGAGAGAGAGAGAGAGAGAGAGAGAGAGAGAGAGAGAGAGAGAGAGAGAGAGAGAGAGAGAGAGAGAGAGAGAGAGAGAGAGGGAGGAGAGGAGAGAGAGAGAGAGAGAGAGAGAGAGAGAGAGAGAGAGAGAGAGAGAGAGAGAGAGAGAGAGAGAGAGAGAGAGAGAGAGAGAGAGAGAGGGGGGGAGGGAGAGAGAGAGAGAGAGAGAGAGAGAGAGAGAGGGGGGAGGAGAGGAGAGAGAGAGAGAGAGAGAGAGAGAGAGAGAGAGAGAGAGAGAGAGAGAGAGAGAGAGAGAGAGAGCGAGAGAGAGAGAGAGAATGGAACAGGGAACAAGTTCAGCGCTTCCATAGTGCACCACCGCTAACCCCAGTTGTGTGTGTCAGTTGTGGGCGAGGCTCACGCCTAAATATGGCGCAGGTACTTGACCTACTCACCATCATCGTCGGGATAATACATCAGTAATTACATCGAAACTCACTGCGCTGGCCACCTTTCCTGTATTGTTCAGGTTGGACAGAGCAATCACCCGCAGGTACGCGGTTAGGGCGAGCCTGAGAGAGGCTGGGGAGTGGAGAGGTGGAGTGGGAGAGGTGTGGGAGAGTGAAACAAGCAAAGAGTGAGTGAGAGGGCGACCAGAGTGACCGCCACTATGCAGGACGCTCCACCCACTTCCTTATACACGCCCGCTAACGTCCTAGCCCCGACGACCTTGCCAAAATTATGGAGCTGCCCCAGACAACTGCTTCCCCCTGCTGCCTATCATGGGGTGGTGGTGGTCATGACGTGGTCGGGTCTGGCTGAGGCAACACACACCATGGCGTACAACGGTGCTGTGTGTACCGCTCGACTCACGTGGACGGTGGCAGAGCACGAGGAGGAGGGTGGGTGGCTGGAGATGTGGCTGATCACACAGTCACGTAACAAATCCACTGAATACCACTATAACGACCCCTAGAGTACGGTGGCCTGACCTTTGACCTCACCCTTAAGGGTCAGGTCAAAGGCCAGGCCATCTTACCACAGGATCGTATCGTCATGCTCCAGAGTACGGATGGTGTGTTTTCCATTCCACAAAAGCAGCTGAATTCCTTGTGGTTAAAGCAACTGCTGACAGTCCTTGCAAAGATTTTTGGTCTTAAGCCACATGATGTTTGCTCTTAAGACAGCAGATGTCTGCATCTATGCCAGCAGATGTTTGCTCCTAAAAAAAAAAAAAAACCAAGTCTGCAGCAAGAGACACGCAATACGGCAGTTCTGAGCTCGTTCACCAGCTCGGCATACCACAGTATCTAAACCACAGACAACATCCACCACCTTCACCTCAAATCAGAACATTACCCACGACACTCTCAGTCCGGTTCCTCACATCCTGTTACCTCACAACCTACACTCGAGGATAACAGTCCTAATGCACTGTGCTTAAAACTGTTTACAACACTTAACATCCTTGCCTACAGCATTACCAACCCTGTCTACAACACCACGAACACTATCTACAACACTATAAACCCTATCTACAACACAACCAATCGTCCAAACATCAACCCTATCCACAACTTTATCCACAACATATTCAATTCAGTCTACAATTTACAACTAAGACCAGCAACAGTCCTAAACCAGTTTACTCACAGCCAACTCTACAACACCACCAACAACCCTGTCTCCAATTCATAACATAGATCAAACCCATGACAACGCCGCCAGCAGTCCCCACTCCAACTCAACACTCCTCCACACAACCTAACCTTAATTTCACAAGCTCCCACATAACCAAGCCTTAGATTCACAGACTCCCACCTACCCAGTCTGAGATTCACGTACCTGACACTGCTGACAACTTCATCCATTCCATAGGCCGTCCATTATACGTACACAAACTATAGGACATAACCAATAACCCCAACCAGTCTATCTACGGTGCTCACTACACCGCCCAAACCCACTTCCACCTAAAAATAACCCCAACTAACACTCGCTAGACCTACAAAACCTGAAATCCCAAACACAAAAAAACTACGGCTCACACACACACACACACACACACACACACACACACACACACACACACACACACATCAAAACCTATCAGCCAGCTCACAACTCCGCCGACAACACCCACCCCTCACACAGTACGCAGTTCCTGCTTCAAGTGAACCACACCCGTCTCGCTACCACTCTCACGATCCCTCTCCAACCTCATCCACCACGAACACCACCAACCGTAAACATGATAAAACAACATCAATAACTCCGCTGAATAAGACTAACAACCAAGTACCTAACTCCAAATCGAAAAACAACTTATCAACAACAGCAATACTTAAAATTTCGACAACCCCGCACTTAGACCTAACACAACACGACAATGCCCACGTCCCTAACCTCACAGTCGTACTTAAGATACACCAGAATCTGCACACAACTAAAGACTACAACCAACTCTTCAACGGACACACACAAAGAAGAGAGAACACCGTAAACATCCGGGGCCCAAGACTCTTCACCACCACCTTGCCTGCTACCATCCCAAACACCGTGGGATGCACAGAAGAGAAGGTTAGGAATACCCTGTACTAGACAAGCCAGGCTGTGGGGGAGCTATGTGGCCTTGCAGGCTGCGGCATCAAACAACGTGGTCGGACAACGACCCAAACCAACAGCCTGGGCTGTGGGAATGGTAGATCCCAGAAGACCTTTAACACAAAAACATACACCCTTAAAACCTCCATCCCGCTTGTGACACTCACAACCTACCCATATACCACACACAGGCAAGTCCACGACACTCACTCACCCCTCACATAACAGCAGTAACAACCAGGCTTCACCATCCACCAACAATGATCCCGAAATGTCCTCTTGCAACCCCCAAACACTCACAACCCCGTCCGCAACACCAACCCAGACATCACTCCACCTACAACTCATCAACACTCAACACGGGGGCCCGCAATACAAGCAAAGCCACTCACAGTATTGACTGACACCTCCGCCTCCCCGAGTGAGAAATCCTGCTACACCCCGCCCCCCAGCATCATGTGCCAGCGGTACACACGTCCCATCCACCACCGTCAACGGGTCCACACCACAGGGCTCACTACGACCTGCCTACACATGCTGATCAACAGCACTCGGCTGGGTCCTCACCGGTAATAACAATAGACCCTCGCTAATACCACTTGTAATTATCAGAATACAGTCCCAAACGTGGTGCGTAAAGATCCCTTGGTGGTATTATTCAGTGAGCCTCACCAGGTGTACATAGCCTCACCAATAACAGACACAGATCCCCCTATTAATACTTATTACCATAGGCGGAACCTTGTCTGTATCACTGCCACACTCCCACCAGTGATAAGACACACCCGTTATCACTCATCCTCGCGCATCATCTCCGGTGATACATGGATATCCTACCGAGTCATCCCCAGACAGTAGTGGCCATCTGACCTTCCCAGTAGCAGCAGCGACGTGTGCCCTCCCAGCACAGGTGTAGTGGCTCGTCACTTGCACTCCTCCCTCAGGGTATAATAACGACGTGGTGTGGGGACTGCTGTATGATTACTATTTGTGCGTTACGGGGAGAGTGCTGTACACGTGTGTGTGTGTGTGTGTGTGTGTGTGTGTGTGTGTGTGTGTGTGTGTGTGTGTGTGTTTAGGTAAAAAGCACGTGGCATGTCATACCTTGGGAGGGTTTGACAACAGTCACCTGGCGGTCAATTAACACAGTAGACAGAGGGACTTTACGAAAGAGCTTACCCGCGGTACGTTCACCGTGACGGCTGGCAGGGAGCGACGGCCCTCGCTGGGCGGCAAAGTGCGGCGGGGTGGCAAAGGGCGGCAGGGGGAGGTGGGTGATCAAAAAGTTGTCCCGGCAGGGGAGGTGGTGGAGGGCGAGCCTACCCCCACCACTTTATGATGGCGACCACTATTTATAGAGCGCCTTGTGTAACCGTAGAGCCGCCATGATTTAATGGCGAGTTTAGGTTCATTCGGTGCCCCGTCTGCCGTTAGGGCCCTGGAGAAGCCTCCTCACACCCGTGTAGCGCCGTGCACTGCGGCGGGTGGAGGTGGTGACCGTCCCACACCAGGAGCGTCCTTCACTCGTGCTCCGGCCATGATCACCTCCCTCTTACAGCCTCACCCTTCACCCAGGGGACTGACTACACTACCCTACCAACCCAGTGTGGTTCATGACCCTTCAGCCTCCCTCCTACTGCAGCACGTTACCACTGTATCCAACCCTCCTCATATCCTATAAATAAACACACACACACACACACACACACACACACACACACACACACACACACACACCACGCACGCACGCACACACACACACACACACACACACACATACATACATACATACACACATATATATATATATATATATATATATATATATATATATATATATATATATATATATATATATATATTCTTTCTTTCTTTCAAACTATTCGCCATTTCCCGCATTAGCGAGGTAGCGTTAAGAACAGAGGACTGGGCCTTGAGGGAATACCCTCACCTGGCCCAATTCTCTGTTCCTTCTTTTGGAAAATTAAAATACCCTCCAACACCGGGGCCTCGAACTCCTCCTGTGTGAGGCTACACCGTGGGAGTAAATGTCAGCTTGAGCGAGGTTGTATCATCATCATTTTAACGAGACAGTTCAGCCACGTCAACGAATTTCTCGCTTCAAAGAAGTCTATCCTGCCCTGCTACTGAGTGTCACGCAGCACTGGACTTTCTGGAATCTCAGGATGGGGGCTTCTGTGCTTGTGTGTGTGTTAAAAACTGACACAAGCCAAGATACACCCCCCCCCCCCCCCGACAATAAATAAGATACAGTTCTGCCCCGTCAATAAATAAGACAGCTCTGTCCCATGAATAAGATAAGGTTCTACCCCGTCAATAAATAAGGTACAACTCTGTCCCGTCAATAAATAAGGTACAACTCTGTCCCGTCAATAAATAAGGTACAGCTCTGCCCCGTCAATAAATAAGGTACAGCTCTGCCCCGTCAATAAATAAGGTACAACTGTCCCGTCAATAAATAAGGTACAGCTCTGTCCCGTCAATAAATAAGGTACAGCTCTGCCCCGTCAATAAATAAGGTACAACTCTGTCCCGTCAATAAATAAGGTACAGCTCTGCCCCGTCAATAAATAAGGTACAGCTCTGTCCCGTCAATAAATAAGGTACAGCTCTGCCCCGTCAATAAATAAGGTACAGCTCTGTCCCGTCAATAAATAAGGTACAGTTCTGCCCCGTCAATAAATAAGGTACAGCTCTGCCCCGTCAATAAATAAGGTACAGCTCTGTCCCGTCAATAAATAAAGCAAGAGATCTGAGTCACAGTGACTCGGCTCAACTCTGATTCAACAACACTTCTTCGAATCCTACAAGATAGTGCTGGTGGACTGGGAGGATAGGAAATGGAATTGAAGCACTGGTGACGGTGGTGATGTGTGGTGCTGGACCAGAAGCTGTGATGACATGACCTGGGACACAGCACCAGTGGACGTGGTGTGGAGGTAGAGGCAGCAACTAGCACGGTGGAGAAGTAGAGGCAGCACCTACTGTGCGGAAGCAGAGCCAGCATCTCTGGTGGGGAGGTAAAGGCAGCATCTATGTAGGGGAGGTAAAGGCAGCCTCTATGTAGGGGAGGTAAAGGCAGCATCTCTGGTGGGGAGGTAAAGGCAGCATCTCTGGTGGGGAGGTAAAGGCAGCATCTATGGTGGGGAGGAAAAGGCAGCATCTATTGTGGGGAGGTAAAGGCAGCATCTGTTGTGGGGAGGTAAAGGCAATATCTGTGGTGGAGAGGAAGAGGCATCAATTATGGTAGGGAGGTAGAGGCAGCATTAATGGTGGGGAGAGAGAGTTAACTTCAACGATGGGGAAGTAGACGCAGCATGTATGGTGAGGAGGTAAAAGCAGAATCTACGATGGGGAGTTTGAGGCAGTATTTATGGTAGGGGTGGTAGGGGTATCATGTACTGCTGGGGGAGATAAGAGGTAGCATGTATAGCTGGAGGAGGTAGTGGCAGTATGTATGGTTGGGAAAGGTAGAGGCAGCATGTATGGCTGGGGGGAGGAAGAGGTAGCATGTAATGCTGAGGGGGAGGGAGGGAGGGAGGGGCAGCATTGTATTGCTAAGGGTAGTAAAGGCAGTATGTATGGTTGGGTAGAGGTAATACGTATGGCTCATGAGCTAGAGGCAGTAAGTATGGCTGGGGAGCTGGATTCTGTATGTATGACTTGGGGGAGATATAGGCAATACACATGGCTCTGGGGAGGTAGAGACAGCATGTACTGCCGGAGGAAGGTAAGAGCAAAAGTATGCTTTGCGGGGAGCTAGAGGCAGTATGTCTGACTGGGGGAGGAAGAGGTAACATTTATGGCTGAGGTAGGCAGGGTAAGAATGTCTAACCGGTGGGGGTGGGAGTGGAGTGCCGTATGCATAGCTTTGGGGTACATAGAGGTAGTATGTATAGCTGGATGGGAGAGAGGCAGCATGTGTGACTAGGGAGAGGCAGAGGCAGTATATATGGCTAAGGAGAAGCAGAGGCAGTATGTATGAGTAGGGAAAGGGAGATGCCCTATGTATGGCTAGGGAGAGGGAGATGCACTAAGTATGGCTAGGGAGAAGAAGAGGCAGTATGTTTGGCTAGGGAGAGGAAGATACAGTATGTATGTCTAGGGGAGGTAGAGGCACTATGTATGGTAATGGGGAAGCAAGGGTAGTATGAATGACTTGGGGGAGGTAGAGACAGTACGTAGGGTTAGGAGGAGGCAGATGCAGTAAGCATGGCTAGGGAGAAGCACGGAAAGTATGAATGGCTCGGGGAAGACAGAGACAGCATGTATGCCTACGGGAAGGCAGAGCCAGTATGTGTGGCTTGTGATGGGTAGGGTTAGTAAGTGTGGCTGGTGGAATAGATGCATCACGTGTATCTGGAGAAAGGTAGAGGAAGTATGTGTGACTCGAGTGAAGTAGAGACAGTATTTATGGCTATGGGGAGTTAGAGGCAGTATGTATGGTTAGGGAGGCAGAGACAGCATGTATGGATGGATGTGGGGGGGGGGGGGGAGGTAGAGGCAGTATGTATGGCTAGGGGTAGGTAGAGGCGGCAGTGAGGGAGGAGGGTAGTGGGTGCCGTAGCCAAGAGGGACTGGGGTCAGCAGTGAGGCGGAACCGAGCAAGTTGCTCCTCGCTCCACTGGCACGCAGGACGCCCCGGATGTGGGTCACGCTTCTCACTTCACTACACGGCCGCAGGGAGCCTCAAGCACCCACCACCCTCACACCCTGCCACTCATTACCTTCCCTACCAACACCCACCACCCTCACAACCTGCCACTCATTACCTCCCCTACCAACACCCACCACCCTCACAACCTGCCACTCATTACCTCCCCTACCAACACCTACCACCCTCATACACCGCCACTCATAACCTCCATAACCAACACTCACCACCCTGCCATTTATAACCTCCCCTACCAAGACCCATCACCCTCACACCCTGCCACTCATAACCTCCCTCCCCTACCAAGACCCACCACTCTCACTCATAACCTCCCCAACCAAGACCCACCATCCTCACACCCTGCCGCTCATAACCTCCCTCCCCTAAAAAGACCCACCCCTCTCACTCATAACCTCCCCTACCAAGACCCACCATCCTCACACTCTGCCACTCATAACCTCCCTCCCCTACCAAGACCCACCACTCTCACTCATAATCTCCCCTACCAAGACCCACCACTCACTCATAACCTCCCTCCCCTACCAAGACCCACCACTCTCACTCATAACCTCCCCTACCAAGACCCACCACTCACTCATAACCTCCCTCCCCTACCAAGACCCACCCCTCTCACTCATAACCTCCCTCCCCTACCAAGACCCACCACTCACTCATAACCTCCCTCCCCTAACAAGACCCACCATCTTCACATCTTCCGAATACGATTCAATTTCCACATACTTGTAGACTACGGCGCTACGGCTCCGGCTCTTACTTCCATCATCCAAGTAATTTACAAATGAATGGGATCCCCGTAACTGTGAGGAGAATTATGAAGGTCGGGAGTGAGGAGTTAATGAGGAGTGTGGCGGCGTCGTGGAGTGAGGGAGTGAGCCAGCTGGGGTTGGGAAGGGACCGCGGGTGACGCCGGCAGCGGGTTAGTTGGGCTTGCTGGGGGGGAAGAGGCCGGCCCCACCCCACCCCACCTCAACGGCCCCACCCATGACAGGTAACTCATGTCTTCCCCCACCCTCAGCTCACACCACCAGCAAAAAAAAAAAAAAAAAGTAATCCGTGGGCGTTCTGTCCGACTCCTACATCATGGCGGAGAAAGAAGGGCGCGCTCAGAAAAACCTAAAAGGTCTAACGCTGAAAATGAGGGCAAAAACTGCTTGGGGAAGGGGCGATGCCAGGGAGGAGAGGGGAGGGGAAATCGGCCACGGGGTGTGAAACACTGGGGGAAGAGGAGGAGGGGAAGAGATGAAGAATGGGGAGGAGAGGAAGATGACGATGAAAAGGAGCATAAAGTTCACCATACGCCTTAGAGAGAGAGAGAGAGAGAGAGAGAGAGAGAGAGAGAGAGAGAGAGAGAGAGAGAGAGAGAGAGAGAGAGGGAGAGAGAGAATAATCAACCATACAAAGTGATTTTTAAGTGAGGCCCTCCAGACTGGTACGGGTGACCACAATTTAAACCGGCGGAGACTCCGCGCCACACCGCTGCCGTCACCAAAAAAACACTGAAGCCCACTCTGATGCCAACCACAACACTGGAACCCACAATGAACACAACACAAACACTACAACCCACTCTAAAGCCATCCCAAACCCTGGAACCCACTCCCAAGCCATCACAAACACTAGATCCCACTCTAAAACCATTATAAACACTGAAAGCCACTGTCAAGCCATCACAGACACTGGAACCCACTCTGAAGCTATTACATCCACACAGGCACCCACTCTGAAGCCAACACAAAGACTGGAACCCACACCACAGGTGACACAAGTAACCTAAACAGTCTATGGAAAAAGTGGGAGTAATCTATTTTTCAATTCCAGTCGAGATGTAGACAAAGGACCGTGCTCCAGTCTGCATGTAGTTCTCCCCTGCTACACATTTGGAGTAGGAAGCGATATAAACATCGTCAGCAGCTTCTTCCTGTGGCGCTCCAACTTGCATGGAGTCATCAACACAACCCCCAACACCCTGTTAAGTACTGCAACCCTCCGATCACAAGTCTATCTCCAACACACGTAGGAAATATATCTCGTGTCTCGCATCGAACTTCATGGCGAGTTAGTAATCTCTGGCAATCTGTTTCACACCTCGTTACTTTGTTTCAATATATAATAATGACTTCATAACCAAAGATATATGAAGACATCTGTTACAAGTATGTCTAGCACTGAGATGACCGTGAGTCGTTGGTATACGTCGATAGTGAGTGGCAGCAAAGATAGACAGCTTGACTTAAAAGGGACCGTCTAAACAATGCATCATACCAGCAACTGAACGTTTAAGAGTTTTAAGTTTTTTGTCGTCCAATCTAACACGACACATATCTTTACATATCTTCACTAAGGTATTACTTTACTAATGACGATGGCAACCAGAGGTACATGGAACAAAATACTTCCTTAATTCTGGTGCTTTTTCAATCAGTAGTCCATTCACTCGCACCGAATTTCTCTCCGTGTACACATGCTTATGCGTGTGCGTGTGTGTGTGTGTGTAACGTCAGACAATCTGGTATCAACAAGAGGTCTAGAACCAAATATTATTCTATACGGCAAACACAGTTCCATAATTATCAATACCATCTCTCATCAATGTCTGTTGTTGCAAAGTTGCTGCTAAGGTGTAATGTCGTACGTGAGGGGGTTGTAACCGGCAGCTGAGGCAGAGGATCTCTTGTTACAGTCGGGTAGACTGAGCAGAAGTAGGAACCATCCGTTACAGTGGCGTCATAACCTCCAGTGAGGAGCCCTAACGCACGTCCTTCGGGATGGTCGTCTACCCGTGTAGGTGCCTCCAGCAATAAGCCATGATGGCCCGTATGCCCAAGACCTCCCTAGGGCCGGCCAGGATCGAGGCCCGTGGTGGTAGCGTGTGCCGGTGCGCCACCATCAGCTCCACAAGCAGTATCTGGTGGTGAATTTTAACTGTGTGTCTGCGGCCGGGGATGCTGTAGACGCCCTGGCCACCAGCCGCCCTAGCCAGGTTTGGCCGGTCTCGGACGCAGCTGCCGTATTGTTGTGTACAAAGGGCCGGGCCGGGGGGAGGCGAGGTTTAAACCGCCACGCGGCGCTACCGAGAGTCCCTGATTCTGCTGTCGCTTCTGCTCCTGCTACCTCCTACCACAGCACCACCACACACGCTACCACACAACTCACCAGCCAGTGACTCAGCACTCTGTTTCATATTGATGGAAGGAGCAGTGTAAATACACCACGTATTCACTCCGACAGTAACTCAACTTCACATGCACTCGCAGCCTCGAAGAGTGCACATTCCTATTCCTCGTTTACATTATATTTCCTTGCTATTTCCCAGAGGAGCCGTAAGGAGGAAGTAAAAAATTAAATGTCAGTATAAAATCCTTTTCCAGGAGCGAAGCGATACGAGGGTTTGCAAGAGTTGAACCCCGTCCTTGGCCGGGGAAGTGGAGCCGTGAAACCCGAACGACCGTTGGAAACTTAATCGGTTGCCATTAGACTCCGCCATTCCCGAGAAATGGGAGGGGAGAAGGACAATAAGTGAAGTAGGTGCAGGAGAAGGACGGCGCGGAGGAAGAGCGCAAGATGGCGCGACTGGAGGACAAGAAGGGAGATTCTACGACACGGGGGAAAAAGATATAAAATTACTGAAAAGGGGAGTGCGTGGGGGGAAGGGGTGATAATAAACAAGGGAAATACGAGCCACAAGGATGGGAAAGGCGGAGGAGAGCGATGGAGATGTACGCTGGGACGGCACAAATAAATAACACGATAACAAAAGAATATCTCACCCAGTACACACTGGGACGAGGTCGTAATAAAGGAAATGTCTTCTTTATGCTCCCATCATCTCCTTACTCTAACGTAATCCAGCCATTGCTTAAGACACGCTCTTCATTTCTACTACTTATGTCTCACTTTCGGGATTGTATTATGCCATAAAAAGGAGAGAGACAGGAAACAAGCGGCCTGTGGCAAAATAAAGAGAAGCCAATACTTAAGGAGGCTGGCATTAGAGGAACAGAATAGCAGCAGGAAATTACAACACGGTTCTAAGAAGGGCGCTGCGTTCGCTCCCGCCGCTGTACACCACTGCAATGAGGCCTTGTTAGCGCCACATTCAGCCGTTACGAACAAGACTCCAGTAATCAATCTAGTGTGAGAGAGTGCGTGGTTATGTTATCACGCCTTGATTACCGAGCCCAGTCCTTGAGTGTGTTGTCGGGCACCACAGGTCCAA
Organism: Panulirus ornatus; assembly: GCF_036320965.1. Classification (NCBI taxonomy): domain Eukaryota; kingdom Metazoa; phylum Arthropoda; class Malacostraca; order Decapoda; family Palinuridae; genus Panulirus; species Panulirus ornatus. Next base: position 30,423,137 of record NC_092240.1, read on the forward strand.
CTTGTCCTCAAGTGCATGTCCGTACGTTATCAGTGTCAGCACGCGTACGCCACCACTCCATCTACGTTATCTATAGATAAACGGCCCGTCTCGGAGCCCGCCCGATAATGACCAGAGAATTATACTGGGCGGTGATGGAGGGCACGCTTCCCCCGCCATCACCCTGGACACACCCGTCCAACCACCCTCCCCTCCTACCATACACACACACACACACACACACACACACACACACACACACACACTACCTCCTCACCACGCCTGCATCTTGTATCACGACAGTTCACGGTACAACATGGTTAGTACCTCTTGTTCGGATAGGTGATAAAAGCACATAACAATGTCTCCCAATCAAATCTGTAATAATAATAAAAAAAAAAGCAACTCGACAGTTGACGATGCCCGCCCGCCAAACTTCCCTGTCGCCAACACAAGCGACAGATGAATACCTCCGTCTGGTTCCCCCCTGACCCAGCGGGCGGGACAACACACGACTTGAGGCCGCGGCGCCAGTACCACTCCCTTTCCACCATCTGTACACCGACTTAAACGACGATGTCTTCACCTTCGACGACACGGGTGATCTAGTCTTGCCCTCTAGACCCCGGTGCATCGCGTCCGACACCAGAAAACAAGATGATGTGATAGCCCGGCACGGGACGGCGGCTCTGGACGGCTCCAGCTCAGTACCTGCACGGTAATACACGAGACAAAGCAACTATAACCCAGCACAAAGTGCGTTATACATCATCAGTGGAATTACTCCGATAACCGATGACAGGGACACTGATACAAATACATTAATACACGTCGCATGTCCTATGTAATTTTCTTTGTCTTAAAATAAAAAAAATCCTCCTCCTCCTCTTGTATTATATCAATGGGAAAAACGATCACTACTGCCAGTACTGGGTTAATCGGTGTGAATCACGAATCATAATAACAGAGAAGCTAAAGAACCTCAAACTCGGTTACCAGGCAGTGTGGCAATGACATGCTGACGGGAGGGTAAAAAGAGATGTCGCGGTTGGTGATTCTTGGATGTGTACGTGTGATAGACAGTATTCCACGTCTCGGCAGAAGCCTTGAACAATATTGACCAGTGCGGGTCGCCTCCTCCCCTCTCCTAAAACGGCTATAACATAAATTACCATTAACCCCTCAAGCACGAAAGTACGACTCTGGAGCACGAATGTGTACGACCCTTCAGTACGAAAGCATGACTCTTGGGTATGATGTGGCCTAGTCTTCGAACCGAGCCTTATGGAGCAGGTCTGGCCAGGTCATTACACTCAAGGATTGTGCCCTACTGGGCAAGGAATTTAACAATAAGAAACATATGGATCCTGCAGCCTGGATCATACGTATGTGGGAGACAGCATCACCTAGACCTTGATACGGCAGACTGGCTGGTGCACGGCTCCCAGACACCCGTTTGGTCCCACTGGGGCCATGGATAAAGCAAAAGTTATCTACTACAGTGACTGAGTAAATCAGGATACATTAACTCTATATACAGATAACCAGGTGAATGCCAGCCATACCGAGAGATCAGAAGACATGCGTTTAGGAAACCCCCTCAGCGTAAGCATCGCACTAAGCCAGCAAGAGAGCCGGCAGCCTGCACACACACACACACACACACACACACACGGCTTAAGGCATGCTGATAACACCATCCTCCCTCCTTCCTCCATCTTCGGCCGCCCTCCACGTCCAGCCGTGCAGTGAAGGAAAGCCTGTCCTCCCCATCCCGGTATCAGCAGCGCCCCGCTCTCTAATACACTTGGTGCTCATAGCTACGAGGGGAACAAAGGCTAGTGTGGAGTCAATAAATACTGTTATCGCTCACATCTGTATGATAATCTTATCGATTCCACCCTCCGCTAACAGCTATTATCTATGCCACAGGAATCCTTATGGCACCTTAGGCCTCGTAAGAGGTTAATTGACGCTATAAACGTTTATGGTGTGGCAAAAATCCCCGATGCAATAATCTTCACAGGAGACGGATCAAAAGAGAAAAGACGCTCCTGATACGAGGGGGAAAAACAGAAGAACAAGTGAATACCAGGTGGTGTGGTCTTTGATGTCGTCCCTCCACTTGAGGATGAACGACACATGTGGTTATGAGTACAAGGTGACATCTTCCCCCACCTCCGCCTGACGGTAAGCAACTTCCCTGTTCAAGGTACATGAGGCACAACTGGCTTCGTGCTAACGGACTTCCCCCACTCTTCCCCTTCAACATCTAAGAGTTCTAGAGCTGCGCCCACCCCCTCCACACACACACACACACATACAAACACACAGGTACACAAACATACTCAATCTCCTGCCACGCTTTCCCTACCACACTTCTCTGACACGAACTTTACCAAGGAATTAACCCATAAATGGTTCTCAGTTGCTTGTCTCTTACCATAAAGCTCTGCCTGTAATCAAACCCAGGCCTGATTAGGTACCAAGGTAGACTCATACTCTTTCAAGAGAAATACAGTGACGCTCTCATAAAGCTTCTCAAAGCGATGTTACACAGCTGAACACTCATGATGCCCGTGTGTCTAACAGTTAGCTCACACTGTGCAGTGCTGGATGAAGGTATGTCCTGCCTGACTCCTGCTTTGCATGTAGGTAGTAGGCGTCCAGTCACACACTACTCGTGGTGTTCATCTACCCCGTATACAATTGACGCTACCACTGTATTACAGCACTATATTAACCTTTCACAGAATCCCCCGTCATGGAGCTTCCGCAGTGCTTGGGAAGCCAGCCACGTCCACTGGGCGAGAACACAAGGCAAAAAGTGTGGTGATACGTGTCTGTCTTCGTGGGGTGAGCACAGGCTTACTGAGGGGCAAGTGTTTAGTGCCTCCTGTAGGGGAGGTGTGTCTAGGACACAAAGGGTCTTGTGATATGCTGATCGATATGTGTGTGTGTGTGTGTGTGTGTGTGTGTGTGTGTGTGTGTGTGTGTGTGTGTGCACCCATCAATACACCACAAACACCTTTTGAACAAATCTCAAGACCCTTCATGCACATTTTACAAAGAAAAAAAAAATACATGAAGACACCAAACACTTCACTCGTTAACTACCCTGCACTCGCTGCACATACACGCACACACATCACAACATTCTATAACCTGTGGTCCCAACCGATGGACGTAGCCAGCTACCTAAGAGTTGCAGGAGCGTCTAGGGACTGAAGGGACTCCTGGGGGAATATATATATATATATATATATATATATATATATATATATATATATAGAGAGAGAGAGAGAGAGAGAGAGAGAGAGAGAGAGAGAGAGAGAGAGTGCACGTTATCCAGATAACATGCAGACGACCACAAGGAATATGACACATAAAGTAGATCATTTCACTTCCAATAAAGACTGTCAGCAGCAGTGTTAACCTTGTGACCTGACGTGCACCGTTGTCTGACCATCTGTCCCAGGGTGTGGCAACCTGCCCCCCCAGGCTTCCCGCCTTCCCAGGTCAGGTCACTGTTCTTCTACATGTAATGCCAGTGTCCTAGTCTTGTATTCTTTTAAAATATGAAGAACAAATAAGCTTTGGGACCCACTGTAATGGTCTTGAATTCTTTTTTTTATAAAAAAAAGTTTTGCATTCGGTGTTTCATTCAAGCTGTGGAAACATGCATATCTCTCATATGTATGGATGTAGGAATGAATGTATAAATGTATATATTCTTTTTCCCACTTTATACATTACCTTACCTTATATGCATAAAAAAAACTTTAATTTGAGTTTCAAAATGGTTTTAAGCCGCACTTATTGCATTTACCAAAGGTTATGAAAGAAATGCATTAGGTAGAGCCAGGGACCTCGAAATGACACCCACACAAGTCCGTGCACCCAGAGCCGGTCTAATAACAACAGGTATAACAGTAATTATCGTGAGTGTGAGGTACTCCACGACTGCTAACCTTAATGTGTAATGTGTTTCTGAAAAAAAAAAAAACATTTCCACTGTACACGGTACAAAGTATCATTCGATTAATAATACACTGCAACACTTATGCTCGCCGTTACTGAAGTAGCTGGTCCACCTCATTCTTCCAAAGGAACAGAGCACGTGTGTCTGTCTCTCATCTAGGCAGTCAGTTGGTGGGGGTGGGGGGGGGGGGGGGGGGTATATGAGAGGCGGCCGGGCTGCGCTGAAGGTGTAGTGAACGCCTCAACAATATTTACAAACACGGCACTCACTACCCTCTGTCGGGACACGCCTTGTAGTGCTTAACAACCCGTTAAGCACGACCGTGCTATCCTGGGGGTATAATGGACCAGCCTCTGACCTGACTTTACTCAAGGATGTGGCCAAAGGTCAAGCCATTGTGCCCCAGGGCAGCACCGTCGTGCTTTGGGCTGAAGCAAACGCCTGCCAGTTTATGAAACTGTTTGGCTCTATAAAACAGCAAGAGTTTATAGAAACAATATATCGGTAATATCAAAAACTGGAGATCTTGTCTGTACAATGTACCACATGAAGTTTAACATAAGCTACCCACGATCCGTTCCCGGTGCTCTATACGTTAAGACCGGGGTTTGAATCCTAGGCGCCACAGGTAAATCGTTGTCAAATATAATACAAATGTAAAAGACTGGTGGCCACGTAGATCTAAGGACACATCTCTAGTGTAAACAACTAAACTGATAGTTTTCATATATATATATATATATATATATATATATATATATATATATATATATATATATATATACCACACACACACACACACACCTGGCTTCTACACACATGGTCTGGGGATCGATTCTCGGAGTACACTGATAAATAGTTATCAATTATCATGTGTACATTGCATGGATCATATATATAAATGCATGTGCATGTGAAGGCCACCAGACCCCTAAGAGCAGACACAAAAACGTCAATGCACTCTGCAATATATCAGTTAAAACACAAGGGAAGAACCATACACAGGCAGTTTCCCAAACAAATTACACCAAAGCATCAACACGAACACCAACTACACCATAGCTTCGGAGAGTCTTGCTGGCCCTCGGTTCTGGACCTGTGGTGATGATGTTGGCGCCTAAACCCACGTAGTCGGGGTGACGGGGGCCTGTGGATGCCGTATAACGAATGTGGGAAGCGGCAGTCAGCAGGCGGCGGTGGCGTCAAGCTCCAGCAACAAGTTGTTCGCTGCCACCACCCGCCTGCCTCGCCTCCCTCACCACTCATCCTACAACCTCCAACGAAATCATCAACTCTTAGACAAAATCCATCCCTCTAGTTATGCTCCCAGACATTTTCTTTTTATATAAACAACCAAACGTATTTAGCTTCCCTTGTTTAGCTCAAGCCACTCAGACTACGTAGTTGCTGTCACCTGATCTGATCGTTGGACAAGGATTCATTATCTATTTCATTATATTCACATTGCGACTCAACTCACAACCACAGTTTTCTCATTTAACCAAAGCCTTACACTTTAATGCTTTAACAAATTCACTATACTAAAATGACTGAAGTTAAGTCAACCTCGAGACATCCACACTGGTCTTGTCATACTTTATACAAGAAACAAAAGAATTTCGTACACCTCTATATAAATAATTGTGAACCTCGCCTGGCGAACATGTGAGCAGTGTAAAAACTGCCAAGCCGGAGGAAAGAAAGACAAGAAAAAGTTCAACCCGTGTCCTATGACGTTGCACTTCCACACAATTTCTATCTGCTTGTTTACTGAAATTACGTTTGATAATCTTAAACACAAAGCTAACGCACTAGAATGCATTGGAATTCTGGTGACTGTCATCATAATATGTTCTGGGCTATCAACAGCATTTCAACATTGCCACACACACAAAGTATTCTATCTTCATAAAAAAAGTAATAAGATTCTTGTGTATAATAATGCTACACGCATCGCGACTGAAAGATAATAATAACAGTTAGAGAGGTTGTGCATGCATAACAGTCTCGATCAACAATCCCGTGCTTGTGAGAATGTCAAGTATTTCCTCCCAGGCGGGACAGCCCGCCTTCATGACACCTCACAAGCGCTTGAGTAAATTACCGATGCGATGTAAATCATCTCATGGAATGAGAATTAGGAAAACCAAAACGTTTGGCTTACTGACGCTTGGCAACACAGACTGAACAAGTAGTATGCAGTGATAGATGCAAGAGTATCAGTAGCATTTTTTTTTCAATCACCTATTTGATACTAACAAACATATTTTAGTGAATTTCTTACAGTACATAGTTGAATACATTCATACACGACACTAAGGTAACAAACATAAAAGATCATGATTATATGAGATGAGAGGAGAAGGGGGTGAATGGTAGGGTGTGAAAGTGTTAGGTGACGGAGGCAGTGAGCGTGGGGCGTAGACTCTCCCCCCCGAGCGTACTTTGTTTACCTCTTCCTGCACTTGGCGCGAGTTGCTGTGTAGCGCCCCAGCATATTTGAAAGTAGGGAGGGTGGGGTGAGTTGGTGGGGGGAGAGGGGTTATGAATTGAGAATGTTATGCTGCGAGAATGACGAGTGGGTGCCTGGGGTGATCTCTCCCTTACACATGCGTTTTTTTTTTTTCTAAATAATAGCAGTTCATGAAATTGGAAGAATTTACTGAAATATAATCCCTTATCAATCTTGGTAACTTCTGCAAATAATCTCTCTGTATAATAAGGCAAAATATATCACCAATCTCCATGTCGCTTTGAATTAGTTTCATAAAAAGTGGGGAGTAAAGCCACCCCCCCCCCCCCTCGCCTATGTAACACCATCATGAACACTAAAGAATATTTTCTTTTTCAATACAATCTTATTCGTCTTACATAATCAGAGGAGCAATCTAAATGGGGTGAATAATGTTGTATAACAGTAGCTGTAGAGGTGAGGAGGCTGGGGCGGGAGGGGATGCGAGCAAGATGCTGCTGCTGCTGCTGGGCCGCGTGCTGCCTCCCGCTGCCCGCCACAGCTGACCCGCGTTTCCTACCTGAGAGTAGAGTGAGTATCCAGAGTTCATGTTGAGATCGAGGGCGTGGACGTTTTCCTGAAGGGCCGTAGTCAAGACGTTGCTCCTGCTGGTCTCACGGTGGGCGTCGTCGCGGGCTTTTGACGCGGCGCTGCTAAGGGGGACTCCGCCACTCGCACAGTCGTACATAGCAATACACTATCCCTTTACCATCACTACACTACACACTGCTCACTAAAGGAGGAAGGCACTCTTGTTATGCTGCTTGCAGAGTGCCAAGATAATCACTGACTGACACACCAGCACAACGCTGAGCCCAGCCAGCCACGCAGACAGAGACGCTGCTGAGCCGCGCACAGGTCCACTCAGTACGACGCCGCCGACAACACTGAGGCACGGTGTGCTGGCGGCCGCGTCCATTCTTGTCTCGCGGGGGAGGACCCTTCCTCCTTTCATCACATACATCAACAATCCATCCAATGACCTGGTTAGTAGTAGTTACCTGGGGTGAGAGGCACGGCAAGGACATGACGACAGCTGCCCCAACAAGCAGTGTGGGTGTCTGCCAGGTGCTGGGGATGGCTGGGCAAGAGCGAGGAGTCAAGCAGAACCACGTGGGATGCATGCCACCGCCCAGGCCGCCGTCAGGATATCTCCCACGGGAGTACACACAGCCACATTCACAGTCTCCCCCCCCCCCCTCCCCTACCCACCACAGTGGCCTGCCGCATTTTACCACACCTTCATTTGGCGCACCTACAACAAGTAATGACGACATTCGTTTCACTGCTGTTAACGGGTAATCAACGAATAGCAGTTCATGTTAAATACATTCAACATATTTTAACCAACTGCGGTAAATTACTATACCTACCCAAACCTCCGTTAATGGTAGAGAAAAGTTGTTAAAGAATTTAGAAGGAACACCTCACTTCCGGCAGCTCACAGAGGGTAAAATTGCTCTTCATAAAAGAAATTTACTTCTTAAATGTGAAAAGAAAATGGAAGTGAAATAAAAAGGAAAGTTCGAACAGGACGTAATTACAGTACCCACCCACACACACACATACAAATATATATATATATATATATATATATATATATATATATATATATATATATAGAGAGAGAGAGAGAGAGAGAGAGAGAGAGAGAGAGAGAGAGCGTTCCTGACCATGACGCATTCATGGGCTGCCCAGGGTCGAGCGCATGGGTTCGAATCCTGGTAACGGCAGTCGGTTCACAGTCAATCCAGCTGTTCATCCAACCCTATGGGTTGGTTGATAAAATGGTTACTTGGCTCATGCTAGGGTATATGCTGTGGTTTCGGTGCATTCATTATACATGACAGTAAGAGACTGAGTGTGAACGAATGTGGCCTTTGTGTCTTTTCCTAGCACTACCTCGCGCACATGCGGGGGGAGGGGGTTGTCATTTCATGTGTGACAGGGTGGCGACGGGAATCAATAAGGGCAGACAGTATGAATTATGTATATGTGTATATATGTATATGTCTGTGTGTGTATATATATGTATACGCTGAGATGTATAGGTATGTATATGTGCGTGTATGGACGTGTATGTATATACATGTGTATGTGGGTGGGTTAGGCCATTCTTTCGTCTGTTTCCTTGCGCTACCTCGCTAACGCGGGAGACAGTGACAAAGTATAATATATATATATATATATATATATATATATATATATATATATATATATATATGCTTAATCGCTGTTTCCCGCGTCAGCGAGGTAGCGCCAGGGAACAGACGAAGAATGGCCCATCCACTCATATACGCGTATGTATACATAAACGCCCATACACATACATATACATATCAATATACACATTATACATGCACATAAACAGATATATACATATATACACAAGTATATATTCATACTCGACAGATATATACATATATACACAAGTATATATTCATACTCGCTTGCCTAATCGCTGTTTCCCGCGTCAGCGAGGTAGCGCCAGGCAACAGACGAAGAATGGCCCATCCACTCATATACGCGTATGTATACATAAACGCCCATACACATACATATACATATCAACATACATATTATACATACACATAAACAGATATATACATATATACAAGTATATATTCATACTTGCTTGCCTTCATCCATTCTGGCGCTACCCCACCCCACAGGAAACAGCATTGCTACCCCCTGCTTCATCGAGGTAGCGCCAGGAAAACAGATAAAGAAAAGGCCACATTCGTTCACACTCGGTGTCTTACTGTCATGTGTAATGCACCGACACCACAGCTCCCTATCCACATCCAGGCCCCACAGACCTTTCCATAGTTTACCCCTGACGTTTCACATGCCCTGGTTCAGTTAATTGACAGCACGTCGTTCCAATTCACTCTATTCCTTGCACGCTTTTCACCCTCTTGTATGTTCAGTCCCCGATCGCTCAAAATCTTTTTCACTCCATCCTTCCACCACCTATTCGGTCTCCCGCTTCTCCTTGTTCCCTACACCTATGACATACATATCCTCTCTGTCAATCTTTTCTTACTCATTCTGCTCCCTCAACCATACTCATCTTATAACCACACATCTCTCTCACCCTTTCATTACTTACTCGATCAAACCACCTCACACCATATACTGTCCTCAAACATTTCATTTCCAACACATCCATCCTCCTCGGTACAACTCTATCTATAACCCACGCCTCGCAACCATATAACATTGTTGGAACTACTATTCCTTCAAACATACCCATATATATATATATATATATATATATATATATATATATATATATATATATATATATATTTTTTTTTTTTTTTTTTTTTAAACTATTCGCCATTTCCCGCGTTAGCGAGGTAGCGTTAAGAACAGAGAACTGGGCCACTGAGGGAATATCCTCACCTGGCCCCCTTCTCTGTTCCTTCTTTTGGAAAATTGAAAAAAAAAATTGAGAGGGGAGGATTTCCAGCCCCTCGCTCCCTCCCCTTTTAGTCGCCTTCTACGACACGCAGGGAATACGTGGGAAGTATTCTTTCTCCCCTATCCCCAGGGATAATATATATATATATATATATATATATATATATATATATATATATATATATATATATATATATATATATATATATATATATATATATCTTGTGGAGGCTAAGGTGAAGATTAGTATGGGTTTTCAGAAAAGAGGAGTGAATGTTGGGGTGAAGAAGGTGGTGAGAGTAAGTGAGCTTGGGAAGGAGACCTGTGTGGGGAAGTACCAGGAGAGACTGTGTACAGAATGGAAAAAGGTGAGAACAATGGAAGTAAGGGGAGTGGGGGAGGAATGGGATGTATTTAGGGAATCAGTGATGGATTGCGCAAAAGATGCTTGTGGCATGAGAAGAGTGGGAGGTGGGCTGTTTAGAAAGGGTAGTGAGTGGTGGGATGAAGAAGTAAGAGTATTAGTGAAAGAGAAGAGAGAGGCATTTGGACGATTTTTGCAGGGAAAAAATGCAATTGAGTGGGAGAAGTATAAAAGAAAGAGACAGGAGGTCAAGAGAAAGGTGCAAGAGGTGAAAAAAAGGGCAAATGAGAGTTGGGGTGAGAGACTATCAGTAAATTTTAGGGAGAATAAAAAGATGTTCTGGAAGGAGGTAAATAGGGTGCGTAAGACAAGGGAGCAAATGGGAACTTCAGTGAAGGGCGTAAATGGGGAGGTGATAACAAGTAGCGGTGATGTGAGAAGGAGATGGAATGAGTATTTTGAAGGTTTGTTGAATGTGTCTGATGACAGAGTGGCAGATATAGGGTGTTTTGGTCGAGGTGGTGTGCAAAGTGAGAGGGTTAGGGAAAATGATTTGGTAAACAGAGAAGAGGTAGTAAAAGCTTTGCGGAAGATGAAAGCCGGCAAGGCAGCAGGTTTGGATGGTATTGCAGTGGAATTTATTAAAAAAGGGGGTGACTGTATTGTTGACTGGTTGGTAAGGTTATTTAATGTATGTATGACTCATGGTGAGGTGCCTGAGGATTGGCGGAATGCGTGCATAGTGCCATTGTACAAAGGCAAAGGGGATAAGAGTGAGTGCTCAAATTACAGAGGTATAAGTTTGTTGAGTATTCCTGGTAAATTATATGGGAGGGTATTGATTGAGAGGGTGAAGGCATGTACAGAGCATCAGATTGGGGAAGAACAGTGCGGTTTCAGAAGTGGTAGAGGATGTGTGGATCAGGTGTTTGCTTTGAAGAATGTATGTGAGAAATACTTAGAAAAGCAAATGGATTTGTATGTAGCATTTATGGATCTGGAGAAGGCATATGATAGAGTTGATAGAGATGCTCTGTGGAAGGTATTAAGAATATATGGTGTGGGAGGAAAGTTGTTAGAAGCAGTGAAAAGTTTTTATCGAGGATGTAAGGCATGTGTACGTGTAGGAAGAGAGGAAAGTGATTGGTTCTCAGTGAATGTAGGTTTGCGGCAGGGGTGTGTGATGTCTCCATGGTTGTTTAATTTGTTTATGGATGGGGTTGTAAGGGAGGTAAATGCAAGAGTCCTGGAAAGAGGGGCAAGTATGAAGTCTGTTGGGGATGAGAGAGCTTGGGAAGTGAGTCAGTTGTTGTTCGCTGATGATACAGCGCTGGTGGCTGATTCATGTGAGAAACTGCAGAAGCTGGTGACTGAGTTTGGTAAAGTGTGTGGAAGAAGAAAGTTGAGAGTAAATGTGAATAAGAGCAAGGTTATTAGGTACAGTAGGGGTGAGGGTCAAGTCAATTGGGAGGTGAGTTTGAATGGAGAAAAACTGGAGGAAGTGAAGTGTTTTAGATATCTGGGAGTGGATCTGTCAGCGGATGGAACCATGGAAGCGGAAGTGGATCATAGGGTGGGGGAGGGGGCGAAAATTTTGGGAGCCTTGAAAAATGTGTGGAAGTCGAGAACATTATCTCGGAAAGCAAAAATGGGTATGTTTGAGGGAATAGTGGTTCCAACAATGTTGTATGGTTGCGAGGCGTGGGCTATGGATAGAGATGTGCGCAGGAGGATGGATGTGCTGGAAATGAGATGTTTGAGGACAATGTGTGGTGTGAGGTGGTTTGATCGAGTAAGTAACGTAAGGGTAAGAGAGATGTGTGGAAATAAAAAGAGCGTGGTTGAGAGAGCAGAAGAGGGTGTTTTGAAATGGTTTGGGCACATGGATAGAATGAGTGAGGAGAGATTGACCAAGAGGATATATGTGTCGGAGGTGGAGGGAACGAGGAGAAGAGGGAGACCAAATTGGAGGTGGAAAGATGGAGTGAAAAAGATTTTGTGTGATCGGGGCCTGAACATGCAGGAGGGTGAAAGGAGGGCAAGAAATAGAGTGAATTGGAGTCATGTGGTATACAGGGGTTGACGTGCTGTCAGTGGATTGAAGCAAGGCATGTGAAGCGTCTGGGGTAAACCATGGAAAGCTGTGTAGGTATGTATATTTGCGTGTGTGGACGTGTATATGTACATGTGTATGGGGGGGGGGGGGGTTGGGCCATTTCTTTCGTCTGTTTCCTTGCGCTACCTCGCAAACGCGGGAGACAGCGACAAAGTATAAAAAAAAAAAAAAAAAAATATATATATATATATATATATCGTTAATGAGACGAGTGGTGTTACCGGACTTTGTCTGCTACTGTATCATCATCATGAGACTCCACTAAGGATCTGTTCCTGAGTGGAGTGCAACATCTGATCTGCACGAGCCCCATAAAATGGGTCCTGGTGCTTCAACGGGATGTTACAGATCTGGCATCAGCCTTACGCTGCCATACATCATAATACGTCACCATCGAATGACGATGAGAATGCAGTTCGTTCACAAGTGCTGTAAAGTCCAATAACCTGACACTACATTATAATTTAAGGTAATGGAATTAACTTAAGCAAATAGGGCAACGGTCAAAAGCCACAATTGAAGGTAATCTTCATAAATCACAAAAATGATGTACGACCCCTATATCTTCTCATAAGCGTTGCACATTATATAAGCAATAATGACTGTTTACGTAACTATCGCAATATAAATTTCAATAATAGTGTACGTGCGTTCGAGCGTTAAGGCGGACACGCTCACACACACAAAGACCATGAAAGTTTGTAGTGTACATGTGCGTGCAACAACGTATGTCTTTCAGTCTGCTTGATTACCTACTTGTACTGTATGGTGAGGGCATCTTACACTTTACTATGATACAATCTACGTAGATTTATGGTTGTCTGCTGTAGCGAAGTCCTCAGTCATTCTAGTCCATTCATCCACCACTCCTATTCTAAAAAAAAAAAAAAAAAGCATTTCTTTAGATCATTTCTAAGAAACGTTTTCCTTAATTTCATAGCACACCTTCTGGATGCTTTATCCCTCCATATCTCCCAAGAACTACTCTCTGTCCAATGAGTTAGTGTGTGTGTGTGTGTGTGTGTGTGTGTGTGTGTGTGTGTGTGTGTGTGTGTGTGTGTGTGTGCGCGCGCGCGATCTATAAACACATCTATGACAGGACTGGATCGTTTACAGTAAAGTCATGGTATCATATACCCCTCCCTCTACCCCCGCGCCCGCCGTGGGCATGACTAGACCACACGGCTGGGTTCTCCCATCCCACATCTCTAAACCCCGTCCCGCAGAAGCTGAGAACGCTACCCTCGCTCACCTGTCTGTTGAACACCTCCCTCAAGACGGCGACTGGGGAAAAATTCCTTTGAACTCCTTGGGCACGACCGTACGACCCCTCGAGTACGATGACCAGAGAGTCGTGCCCGGGGGTCGTCCCCCGGGTGATTAAGGAGCCGAGGCATAATTACCACCAGATGTTCATGGCTGTCCCTCTGCCCTCAAGACTCATGTAGAGACGAGGTCGTCGGGTCTTCACCTCAATGGCAGTAACAACAAGGGTTCACACCAAGTTATCACCATAACTGAACTCCTCGCGTATCATCAATTCACTCACGTGAGGGAGGAAGATCACAAGACATCATCCAGCCACAGCAGAGGACGGCTACAGTGGCCGGACTTACAATGACGACCGACAAAAGTGAAGTCCACATTCAACATCCAGTGTTCCTATTCCTGGTGCCGTCCACACAAAAAGCTAAGCGATAATCAGGATGGGTAACTCTACACGTCCGGGACAAACATGCAGTTCACACAACACTGCGAGGCAAAATTAGCTGTCGAGAGAGAAAAGAGAACGGGTGGAAATAATGTTTGGTAAATATGATAATCAAACATCAGTATTTAGTTCAGCAGATAAATCTAGAGGACCTATCAAGTCATAAGGAAAGTTAAGTTCCAGGTTAAGACATTTCAAAAATGGCAAACCTCACGCAAAACCTCACGCAAAACCCAAAATGGAGTTGTGGATCTTAAGCCCATCAATTCTTTAAAATGCTGGAAAACAACTGTAGAAAGTTCAACACGTATCCACTTTTAAGAGCTGGACGAAGGATAAGATCCAGGGTCAGTAAAGTGCAATTTCCCGGGGACGACGGACGAAGACGACGACGAACACGGTGATCCCCCGAGCGTCTTCACGGCACGCAGACGACACGAACAATAATGATGATGACCATGGAAACAAAGATGTCATTTGCATACGAAACAGTTACATATGTTTCCAAGTATGCAAAACGTGCCAGTGTAGCGTACTAGGCATAACCGCAACGAATCTGTAGATTTCTTCCTTAGCGGTCTGTAGTAACTAACTCTTCCTCAGCAGTCTGAGGTAACTAACTCTTCCTTTGTAGTCTGTAGTAACTAACTCTTCCTTAACGGTCTATAGTAACTAACTCTTCCTTTGCAGTCTGTATTAACTAACTCTTCCTTTGCAGTCTGTAGTAACTAACTCTTCCTTAACGGTCTATAGTAACTAACTCTTCCTTTGCAGTCTGTATTAACTAACTCTTCCTTTGCAGTCTGCAGTAACTAACTCTTCCTTTGCAGTCTGTTGTAACTAACTCATCCTTTGCAGTCTGTAGTAACTAACTCTTCCTTTGCAGTCTGCATTAACTAACTCTTCCTTTGCAGTCTGTAGTAATAAACTCTTCCTTTGCAGTCTGTAGTAACTAACTCATCCTTTGCAGTCTGTAGTAACTAACTCATCCTTTGCAGTCTGTAGTAACAAACTCTTCCTTTGCAGTCTGTAGTAACTAACTCATCCTTTGCAGTCTGTAGTAACAAACTCTTCCTTTGCAGTCTGTAGTAACTAACTCTTCCTTTGCGGTCTGTAGTAACTAACTCATCCTTTGCAGTCTGTAGTAACTAACTCTTCCTTTGCAGTCTGTATTAACTAACTCTTCCTTTGTAGTCTGTAGTAACTAACTCATCCTTTGCAGTCTGTAGTAACAAACTCTTCCTTTGCAGTCTGTAGTAACTAACTCTTCCTTTGCAGTCTGTAGTAACAAACTCTTCCTTTGCGGTCTGTAGTAACTAACTCTTCCTTTGCGGTCTGTAGTAACTAACTCATCCTTTGCAGTCTGTAGTAACTAACTCTTCCTTTGCAGTCTGTATTAACTAACTCTTCCTTTGTAGTCTGTAGTAACTAACTCATCCTTTGCAGTCTGTAGTAACAAACTCTTCCTTTGCAGTCTGTAGTAACTAACTCTTCCTTTGCAGTCTGTAGTAACAAACTCTTCCTTTGCAGTCTGTAGTAACTAACTCTTCCTTTGCGGTCTGTAGTAACTAACTCATCCTTTGCAGTCCGTAGTAACTAACTCTTCCTTAACGGTCTGTAGTAACTAACTCATCCTTTGCAGTCTGTAGTAACTAACTCTGCCTTAACGGTCTGTAGTAACTAACTCATCCTTTGCAGTCTGTAGTAATTAACTCTTCCTTAACGGTCTGTAGTAACTAACTCATCCTTTGCAGTCTGTAGTAACTAACTCTTCCTTTGCAGTCTGTAGTAACTAACTCATCCTCTGCAGTCTGTAGTAACTAACTCTTACACTTTAAGACACTGACCTGAAAAAGCTCACGTGCCCAGGAGAGACGCTGTTGTTGTTGTTGTTGTTTGAGGTATTAAACCTCCCTACAACTCAGGAGTTGCGGACCCTATGCTCTAGGGCGGCCCGGCGTGGTGAGGGACCTAAGCACTGGGCCTAGGGCGTCGGGCTTGTTATCCCACCCGGCCCCCACGAGAGCCAGGCCCCCCTCTGCAGGAAAGACACAGGCTGATGGATCTGATACAGAGCACAGAGCGGCCCCGTTATACATACAGCCTCGTAGTTGACAAGTGCGCCTCTCCTTCCACAAAGTTTCCCTGAAACCCGAGTTGTTCCATAGGAGAAGTAAAGCACAGATCTTCCTACTGCTTGGTACTATTGCTTCCGTCTCACTACGGATCAGGTCAAAGATCGCGCTACCACACTGATGATCTGGATTATTTTTTTTTTCTTTTGCGGCAAACGCGACCACTTTATAGTGCACTCCTACCTACCCCAGTGGGCATTATACCCCGAGGTCATAACGCCGTGCTCAACGGCCGTGCCGTCGTGGTCTCGAGGAGAACATTATCAGCCGCGTCAAGAGATGAGGCCATTAGCGGCTTCCAGAGGCAAGGAGGTCGGGGGAGACCCAGAGGCGGACAACAGCATATAGCACACTCCCGACACAACGTCTGTGGCAGCATGGACAAGCCAAACGCCGTCAACCCACACCACAGTCCCGGGAAGGTCCAGTATCTTTACTGCAAAAAGTTAATTAGATAATCATTATAAAATAACAAATAAATCTAATAAGTTATCATTCGTTCGGTACTCTTTAGAAGCAGAACTGATCATGAGAAGATTATGACAGTAGATCTGAAGAAAAAAAAGGAACAGAGATGTAGCTAACTGAAAGGCCACTGACTGTAAGTCCAGCCCTCAGTACGTACCCGGCGCCGTATCCTACCAGTATATGTACATCTGAGGCCGGCCAGGCAGTCCTGAGGCCTGACGTAAGAACACCAGCTACATGACCCCCTGGCATGGGCGAGGGCCCCCTCGTCGCCTGCTTACACGTTCACTCCACATCGAAAGCACATCCTGACTTTCCTTCTAGATGAGCAAGTCTATCCTTTGTCTACGGTGAACAACGGTCCGTCCCCTCGGCTGTGTACGTGCCATTTCCACCGATGAGAGTCGGTCTCTCTGATCGGCTCAGCCCGACCACGTACACATGACGTGCGGACGACCAGCGAGTACCACACCATCAGGTGCAGACTTCCGCAAGCTTCTGGGATGCATTTTGGAGAGGAATGTTCCATTATAACGTCTCCAGGATGACACGTTCGGCAAGGAAGAAGTCAAGGCCAAATTCCTTGTTAGCTTTACACTGGTATTTGCTCGCTGATCAGAAAGGAATAGCTCAGCGGGTCTGCACACTCCTTCGTCGAGTCCAGCCTCCCATGCTTGCTACACACAGTAACAGCGTGGTCACAGTAATCGTTACGTTCATGGCTCGTATCTCGCTACATTTAACTTGTACGCCCCTAACGACAACTCAGGCACACCCAGGAAGGAACACTGTCGTACGTGAGTGTTGTTAAATTTCTAGCTGATGTGAGCGATCATCCTGCCGTCTTCGCCATGCATCCCCTGCTCCACTTCCTTCCCTCACACAGTGCGGACATTGTGGCAGCAACAGACGGACTGGGTATGTACCCGGTGGGGGCGTGCGTGATTCACACGTTCCATCCCCCCAACACACACACACACTCACACACACACGGCAGTACCGCACGTTCATGCGGCAGTATTGCATGCCACCCGCACTACCGCACGCCACCTGAACGCACAAGTGTACCGCAAGCCGCCAACCTTAAAAAAAAAAAAAAAAAAAACTAACACTCTTAACCTTCAAGTATCGTTCAACTGTGACTAACACATTTACAGAGAATGTGGATCATTCACCGTGGAAAATATCAATGTTTGATGGTAAATAAGTAAGTTACACATGCACAATGTAATCGTCCATATTGCACTGGAACATTTCCATGTCTTCAGAGTGCGGACAGACCCCAGGCAGTTGTCACAAAATAACTAAAGAGAATAGTCTGAAAGCCACGACCTCCTGTAAATTGCAAGCAAAAGGTTTTCTAATATATTTGTAAGATTATTTTTTTCTTACAGCAATCTACCCTGAAGGTTTTCAGTCATAATTCGGGGTTATATTACCACACAATGTGCAACAAGGATTTGCCAGGATCAACCTCGTCCTTTACATTAATGGCGTCACGATGGCATATTCGACATCATACTGGCGTTTGATTCAGGCAATACACGCGCCACGCAGGCAGGTAACCTCAGTACAGCACCAGATTTGGTTTCCTAAAGGCGTTAGTGCCATGTGCCTCACTAGTAACAAGAAGTGTTTCTTTGTGCAAGCTACCATGTGGATTCCCGAACACTATGTTGTGTATCTACGTGGCTAAACCCAATGCAGGTTTGGGAAGGACCCAAGCTATAACTAGGCTAAACCCAATGTTGGTTATTAGGATGGACCCAGGCTATAATTGAAGTGAGAGGTGTCAAGGACGCAAGCTATACCTAACTTTGGCTAAACCAAGTACCAAGCTATACCGATGAATCAAAATATATCTGACCCTGCGTGTACACACCTGTCTGAACATATATATGACATGCCATACAGAAATATGAGCACAAGAAACAGGTGTGGACATAGATGTGCAACACTGAAAAATTATTTATGTGTATGTGCTCTGTTCATACTGGACAATCAACCTGTTTCACGGTCGCATCAACATGAAGTAAGAGGAGATGAGTTCTCATAGATGGAGCCTCTCTCTCTCTCTCTCTCTCTCTCTCTCTCTCTCTCTCTCTCTCTCTCTCTCTCTCTCTCTCTCTCTCAAAGAGTTAAATAAAATAAAGGCAGATCAGACACTGTGAGCAAGTCAATCGTGTACACAAAGCACCTCAAGACATTCCTTGGGTGGTGATGCCCTGATTAGACTACAATAGTTAAACATGCTTCAGGTGTGCTGAAGGTTGGCTGCCTTACCTCGCCAGTCTGTCTGACAAGTATCCTGTTAAAAAGTATACATGGTGCTCCCATATCAACCACACTCTCACACGACTCTAACGCAACTTCATCATCATAAGGTTACGAGGATCATCATCAATACTGTGCACAGAGTCGCTAAAGATAACTTTACTGCTCCGTCTTTCCGCGTGACGGTACACAACTCCAACACAACAGTGCGACCTTTGGTCTAATCCTCAATAATCAGGTTCAAGGGCCATGCTCAAGGGTCGTACCGTCGTGCACAAACGAACTACTGTCTTGCTGAAGGGTCGTATCGTCGTACTTCATGGTAGTAGTGTCGTGCTCAAGGATCGTAACATCGTTCTAGAGAGGGTCGTATCGTCTTTCTCGAGGGTCACTTACGTCGTTCTCGAGGGTCGTGCCGTCGTGCTCATGGAATAAAACG